>NC_064812.1:15558050-15704287 GCF_023721935.1 Panthera uncia | reverse complement strand
GGGGGGGGGGGGGGGGGGGGGGGGGGGGGGGGGGGGGGGGAGCTGCCACATCTTCCCGGATGGTCCGCCTGTATCTTCTCATGGAGTCCTGCAGCATAGCCCCCTCCATGGGCCGAGGCCCTCTGAGCTCACTCAGCTTCGACGGTTGACACGATTTGGAACAATTTTGGTCCAGATCTGATAACAGCTCTTGGTGACAGCACATGTGTGTGCAATAAAGTTAACTATCCCCTCCCCCTTCTTTCTTATTTTTTCCCCACCTACTTAATAGAAAGTCACAGCAAGTGAGATAGGGGCAGGAGACTGTGGAAGAAAGTCATTCACTTCACCCAAGTACCAAGCTGGGACTGCAGGCCTCGGCAAGAATGAGCCATGGAAAAGCTCTGTGCTCAGAGGAACGACTCCTACTTGGGCATTTTGCTAGGGCTGAGGGAAGTGAGCTGGGGTCGTTGTATCAGCTTCAAGAATGCCTACAGCAAAAGTCCTCAATTATGGCAATGCAAATGATTTACTTAAAAAAATAAGTCTTGGGGAGCCTGGGTGGTTCAGTCGGTTAAGCGTCCGACTTCGGCTCAGGTCATGATCTCGTGGTCCGTGAGTTCGAGCCCCGCATCGGGCTCTGTGCTGACAGCTCAGAGCCTGGAGCCTGTTTCGGATTCTGTGTCTCCCTCTCTCTCTGACCCTCTCCCGTTCATGCTCTGTCTCTGTCTCATAAATAAATAAATGTTAAAAAAAAAAAATAAGTCTTGCAGGGGGCACCTGGGTGGCTCAGTAGGTTAAGTGTCTAGCTTTGGCTCAGGTCATGATCTCACGGTTTGTGGGTTTAAGCCCCACATAGGGCTCTGTGCTGGTGGTTTGGAGTCTACTTGGGATTCTCTCACTCCTTCTCTCTGCCCCTTCCTCTCAGTCTCTGTGTCTCTCTCAAAATAAATAAATAAACTTAAAAAAAAAAATCTAGGATGTCTGGGTGGCTCAGGTGGTTAAGCGTCTGACTCTTTGATTTCGGCCCAGGTCATGATTCCAGGATCATGATCATGGGATCGAACCCTGCATTGGGCTCTGTGGTGTGGGCATGGAGCCTGCTTGAGATTCTCTCTTCTTCCCTTCCCCACCCCTCGCCAACTCATGTGCTCTCTCTCAAAAAAAAACAAAAACAAAAACAAAATAAGATTCTCTATCTGCCCCTTTCCCTGCTCATGTGTTTGCTCTTTCTCTCAAAAATAAATAAATAAATAAATAAATAAATAAATAAATAAATAAGAATTGATTTGAGGCTCCTCCCATATTAACCTCATGGTCACTCACTGGTGTTGAACCTAGCCACTGGGTCTCAAAATCACCTGAAAGGCTTGTTTAAAACACAGATGACTGGAGATCACTTAAGTGTCCAACTCTTGATTTCAGCTCATGTCACGGTCTCAAGGTTCAGGAGTTCAAGCCCCACATCGGGTTCTGCACTGGGCGTGGGGCCTGTTTGGGATTCTCTCTCTCCTTCTCTCTGCCCCTCCCCTGCTTGCTTTCTCATTCTCTCTCAAAATAAATAAATAAACTAAAAATAATTTAAAAAAACCACACAGATGCCTGGGTCCCCACCCCTAGAGGCTTGGATTTGGTAGGATTTGGATTCAGTAAGGTCTGGGTTGGGCTCGAGAAGCCGCATTTGTAACCAATTCCCAGGTGACACTGCTGGCCAGGCGATCGCACTTTAAGAACCACTCTGCAAGGCCTTCTAGACTTGGGGGGAGAAAGAGTAAGTCAACAACTCGGGCTAAGAACTGTGCACCAGCAGTGGCCACGTGGCCATCGGCAACTCATGGAGAATCACTGCTCTACAGAAGTGATTCCACCATCGTGATCCCTGATACACAGCAGATTCCTGACGACTCAGTGATGGTTGGATAAATAAAGGAAAGTCTCCTCCACACCAGCAGTGTAAGCCTTCCAGAGCCTTCCACTGACTTACAATCACGGGCCGCAGCATAGAGATGAAGGTACAGAATCGGCCGCGTTCTTCAATCAGTGCTTTCCGGACTGCCTGCTTTTCGGTCTCTTCCAACAAGAGATACTTGTCGTTGACATCTTGGAGAGCGCTGTCCAACTGAGGCTGGATGTCACCTCTCCCTGTAAACAAAACAAAGCCCCAAGCGTGGCTTGCTGAAACACCAGCTTCTGGAACAAATGCCCTTCCTCCCTCGAGTCCTTGCGGGAGTGGAAACCACAAGTTGCCAGGACTTAAAACAATTACTCAGTTATACTCAGGACTGAAGGTAGCTGTTTGTCTAGTACCAGCCATTTCCAGTTTCCAGTGCCCAAAGGGCACGTTTATCCTCGTGACAAGGAAGATTTCCTGGGGTGACTCCTCCTGACTTGCCTTCTTGCCTTACGTAACCCCCTATGGAGACTTCTGCCAACAAAACCCCAGGATGTGGCAGCCAGACAGTATTCTTTCTTTGTAGAACATTCTGAAGAGGCCAAGGGATGAACAAGGTGAGGGCCTGTGGAGGTTTCCCGAAATGGGCAAAAAGTGGCTTTGTTGGGTCAACCTCAATCAAAGAGCCTCTGTTTGGACAGAAGTTTCTATCTCTGAAGACAAAGATGGAAAGTATCAACTGTCCTAGCCATGGCGTGGGGGTGGGGGGGGCGCCTGAGACTCCCTGGCAGTCAGCTTAACTCCCTGGTGGAGTCCTGAATGTTCTTATAAAACAAGCCCAGTAACAAACTGACCTACAGTCAGGTCTCTGCTGGTGCAAGTCTAAAGGGAGGGTCAGTGCTGAGCCTGACCCACGTGTGGTAATCGTCTGGCCACATCCAGACCCCAGTTACGATGACACAACCCCTTCTAGGGTTTAAGACAGAGCGTTAACCTTTCAAACTAAAACTTTATAAAATAGTTAGCAAACCATGTCTATAAATAAAGTTTAATTAGAACGCAGAGATGCCCACTTGTTCATATACTGTCTCTACTTGTTCTTGCCATAACTGAAGAATGGAATTGTTATACCACATACTGTATGGCCCCTGGGCCAAGAATATTTACAACTGGATTCTTTAGAGAAAAGGTTCGCTGTGCTAGAAGAGAAACACTGGCACCACGACAGAAGGAGAGGCTACTGCAAATCTGATTTGTAGATGGGGATAAGGGGGTGACCAGCCGAGAGCCCAGCTCACGGGCTTCCATACTGGTCTCCCTATGCAGGGGCTTCACCTATCACCTGAACCAGGGAATGTTTTCTAAACTCCTTCAGAGCAGGGACTTGGAACTCTCCCAGCCCAGCGCCTGGTACGATGTCATGTGTGTATACAGCAAGTGCTCAATAAATGCCTGATCATTTTCAACACAGAATGCTAGACATGGAAGGGCCCTTTGGGGCTATCCAACCTGTTTCCACTTCGGCAGAGGCTGAGAGAGACTTGCCCAGCGCTGTTCAGGGAAAGGTGGGGATCCAGGGCAGAGCCCACACAGCCTGACCCCTCTAGGGCTGGACTCGTTCTCCTCTGTCCCACTGCCTCGAGCCACATGAAGGAATCAGCAAGGGGCCTGAGCAGTCACCGTTTAGCCCTCTCTAAAATGATGTGTCCCGCTCTTGATCTCGGCTTGGGTCATGATCTCACGGCCCGTGAATTTAAGCCCCAAGTGGGGCTCTGAGCTGACAGTGCAGAACCTGCTTAGAATTTCTCTCTCCTTCTCACTCTGTCCCTCTCTCACTCAGGCATGCACACACGCTCTCTCTCTACAAATAAATAAATCAACTTAAAAAAATTTTAAATGATGTAGAGAACATTAAATGCAATGTGTTATTTGGTTTGAAAAAGGAAAGGGTCAGGGGAAATTGCCTTGAAAGTAGGAACATGTTCCATATTTTCTCTCATAAGCAGATGAGAAAGCTTAATATGGAGCAAGAGGTTGACCCAGGCTTCAAGAACATCCCACCAGAAAAGGTCTTTGGATTTAATGAGGGAAACATCACTTCCTGGGCAGGGACTGAGCTGTAAGTTGGCACACAAAAAGAAAGTCCTGCCTAGTCGAAGGTCACCCCTGAAAACGCCTTGGATGGCTGGCGAAGTACATGCTGCATGCAGGACTCTCGCGAGTCAAGCCAGTACAAGTTCCGGATGGCTATAGCAGGCAGCACTGAATTCCGTGCAGGGATTTTATCCAGTGATTCCATTATGGGGGAGTTTGCATCTGTCCAAGGTGACCCTTCACCCATTCCTCCATTTAGTCAATGTCTACCCTCAGGATAATTATAGCATCTCCTGCAGGTTTCCCAGCTGCCTCCCCAAGGATGCAGGGCGCCACCGCCCCCCCAGCCCCCCTACGTGAACCTGGCCTCAGACCATGGGTTTCTCGAGTCTGCAGCGGATGGGAAACCTGTGAGAGCCAGGGACCATCTAGGGAGGGGACAAGTGCACCCCACTGAGGACACCCACCGTCTGCGACTCAAGCTCTAGGAGGGAAGGCTGGGGCATCAGCAGCCCTATGAGAACCGGGGGCTTTCTATTAAATTGCTGGTTTGGGGCGCCTAGGTGGCTCAGTTGGTTAAGCATCCAACTCTTGATTTCAGCTCAGGCTCATGATCTCACAGTTTATGAGATCGAGTCCTATGTCGGGCTCTGTGCCGACAGCATAGAGGCTGTTTGGGATTCTCTCTCTCTGTCCCTCTGCCCCTCCTCTGCTGGCATGTGCACACATACTTTCACTCTCTCTCTCTCTCTCTCTCAAAATAAACAAATAAATAAGCATTTAAAAATTATTGGTTTGTGCAACTGAATCCACATACACCTAAGGTACACCTGACACAAGCCTCTGGTAGAGAAGCTCCAGGAGGCTGAAAACGCTCTCTTTTGTTCTGCAACCTGCAAAACTGCCTGGTCCGTCCCCAGCCCTGCCGGGGGAGATGGAGTGATTTCAGGCTGGTCTAGGGCCTCCTCATGTCTCTCCATCTCCTCTATGATGTTCTAACAGAACATGAGGGGCCCCAGCCATCAGAATGTTCTCAATTCCTGGGGAGGGTGGAGGGGCATCAGGAAGATAGATTAAAACCCACAACGCTTGACCAAACCCACTTGGATGTGCTTCGATTATGGCAGCAATGTCTTTTCATATCAGCCTCTAATTATAAGAAATTAGGAAAACGTGTATCTTCCCTTCCTTTCACAAAGTATAAGGCACGTTTCTATCTGTAATTAATCACACTGACTTTAGAAAACATACCCACATAGGAATGAAAAGTGACGGGAACCAAGTGTCATCTAATCTGGTAAATATAAATTTAAATTATTCTATAATTATAGCAAAGTTATCTCAAATATGTATTATATTGTAATTAAAGGACTTGCAAATTGTAGTATTCTAAAATAAGTATAATCTGTAAAGACTGCTATAATTATAGGCACAGTGAGTACATTTCCATTCAGGATATATCATAACCTAAAAACACAATGTTTATTTCTTAAATTCACCAATATAACATATAATTATATTTATAAAGAAAAAAACTGTAGGAGAAATTATTCCATGTCCCAGTTGGATGCACTAGCTTTAAGATTCAATCCAGAGTTGTAGGAGTACTGATTCAGTGCACAAGAGCTCATCCATTTGGCTCCCCCAGCACAGCTGGCTGCTCGAGTTCCCTCTGGACTTGACCCCAGCCTCTCGTTCCACCTCTGCAATGGCCACCCTCACTGGGTCACCTTGATCTCTCGTCCGGATAGCTGCAATGTCCCTCAATTTGTCACCTAACATGCTGGCCCAGAGCAGTGCCAGACTCTTGCAAAAGGCAAAGTACCACTTCTCAACACCGCCCAGCGCTTTCAGGAAAAGTCCAATGTCATCAACATCGCCTGCCCTGCAAGGCATGCATGGGTCAGCCCACCCACCGGCAGCCTCTGAGATTCTTCTCAGGCTACTCTCTCTCCTCCCTGCACCCCACAGACCCTTCTCCAGAGTCCAGGGTCTGGCTGCATCCAATCCTCATACATGCTCTCCTCCCCCTCCACAGCCACCTAGGGCCTGTTCATCTGGCAACTCTCTGTCCTTCAGGAAATCTCTTCTGGAACTCTCTCATTAGATTGGGGTTTCCTTCCTTGATCTCAGAAGTGCCTTCCATGGATCCCACAGGACATTCCTCCCAGTACAAATTCCATCTTTATTTCTTGAGTTCTTTGCCTGAGGTTAGTCTGCCCTACTGATCGGGAACCCCACGAACGTTTCTGCTCCGCGCTGTACCTTCTTACCGAGCACACAGGCTCTCAACACGTGCGAATGAACGAGGCACTGGTAGGGTAGCTTGGCCCGAGTTTGCTGAACGGGCTCGACCATCCTGCCCTTAAATGGCCTAACATTATGAAACACAAATCCCGGGACCCAGGACTGCCAGGCAGCCACAAGAAAGGAGAGGAGTGCCTTCAGGGGACTTTCCAGACAAAATTCCCGAGTGAAGAGTTGCTTGTGACCTTTTCTCTAAACCTAAGTCACCTCGGTCTTGAGAACTGTCTTCCCACTGCCAGTTTCCAGGTCTTGGTTGTATTCACGCCGCAGAATTCCAACGAACAACACCCAGGAGGCTTTTACTCCCCCAGAATTCAGAAGATTATTTTCTTTACAGAAAATGCTGCGGGGACAAAGCACCATTAATGGGCACAGTGCCAGGGGCCAAAGCAGCATCCCTAAAAGGAGAAAGGATTTCATTTTTCATTTTAATTAAGTAGGGAGAGATTACAAAGTGGTCTGGAATGATATGAAGATGCCATATCTTGCAAACATTTATATTCTGTTTTCCTTAATCTTTATGTAAATGTTTAAGGCAGGAATTAACACCCCCTATTCAGAGAAGGGAAAACCGAGACCAAGGGAGGCTACGTGGCTTGCATGGAGCCCCTGAGCCAGGAATAGGCCCGGCCACCCTCCACCCGGAGGTCTTTCCTGTTCAGGGGCCGCGCTCTCTGTACTTCATGCTCACGGCAAACATAAACCCTGGGAACAAGTCGCCAGGAGCTAAATGTTCAATGTCCCCAACAGCCCAAAGCAAAAACCCAGTCCACTGTGAATCGCATTATCTGGAACCTCCCAGCCTTCTCATCACACCCTGCAGCCCACGCCTGAGCCCTGGGGCTGGACCACGCCGGACACATTCTCAGGCAAAGGGCTTTCCCACGGGGAAGAACCAATACACTGGGTCAAGACCGCTGTCAGGAAAATATCCAAGGTCATCTGTTTTTCCTGAGACACAAGTACAGGGAAACAATCAGGATCTAACAAAATGCCTTCCATCTGCCACACACACACACACACACACACACACACACACACACACACACACAGTACTTCATTTGGAGGCACCCATTTTTTCTCATTTTTATAGCTCACAAATCAGGGTGCGTCCTGTAATCAATGGTGTGCCAGAGTTCAGTCGGCACCATCTTTTCCCCTCTTTTATCGCGGTCCAGAAAAAAATGGTGTGTATCTCACGGCATCCTAGAGTCAATGAAATGTGGGCTACAAATACAGAAACGGACGCGTAAGAAGAGGCTGGAGATGAGAAATGGAATAAGAACTCCCCTTCCCCATCGAAAGGCGGCTGTCCTTGTGATCCCTGGACAAATCTTCTACCCTGATAGCCTGTAGCAGTTTTGGATTGATTCCCCAAAGTGAAAACAAGCAGAAGTCAAAAGAAAGATGGATTCGATCAGACAAGATGGGAGGCGTTCCGACTTAAAAAAATTCTCAAACCAACTCAGTTTCTGTTATTCTTTCAACGTGCTGTGTGCCTCACTGTCCACTCGTCTGTGAGATATACATAATAGTACCCTGCTCACAGGGTTGTTTTCAGACCAAATGAGTTCATTCGCGTGAAGCGTGTAGCACAACTCCCAGTACGCGGCGATCGCTCTGTACGTGTCAGGTGCTATCAGTGTCTCTGAAGCCATCCTCCCCACGCTGGGCACCTCAGCCGGGGGCAGTTTGCTGGGCACACAGGTTGGTTTTTTTTTTAATGAGCTTTCAGTTCAATGTCTTCTTTGATGCACAGAAATGCAAAGGATCCCATAATCCTTTCACTAAAAGGTGGGGGTTTTGTCACCAGGATTCGCTGGTCCCTGGACCATCAGCTGCTTAATCAAAGCAAAGACAGCTTAGAGGAAACTAGGAAACAGCCCATGCCAACGCGTGGCTCACCACCCATGGCGTCTCAGAACCCTCCTATCTTTGACATGATTCCTCCTCTGTGGTCAAAGAAACACTCTCCCATTCATCGACCTGGTTGCCTGAAACCTGCATCTTCTTCAACTCTTCTCTCTCACATTTCCCCTAAAATGCTCTTTCTCCATCCCTGTGGCCACTTCCCTGAGCCCTGGTCACTGTCATCTCCCGTGTGGATCACAACAGCCACTTGTTAACGGGTATCCAGCTACGTCACTAATCCAAATGCACAGAACCTTCACAGAACCTTCTAGAAGCCAAGGAGCCTTCAAGGGCTTCAGAGTCCTGAAAGTCTTAAGTCTTTAATACGGTAAAAAAAAAAAAATGGCCCTGCTCACCTCCCTGCTCACCTGTGGCTAGTTCTACACCTGAGGGAAAATGCAAGAGCCATGCCTATCCAAGGTAAGGTCTTAAAGGTATAGCGCACTCCTCCATCTTCCCGGGGCATGGGGAGAACCGGAGCCTGGCATCGAGCCCCTGACGGACACCTACCAGGCACCAATCAATATTAAATGGATGAAATGTCAACGAAACCAGCCTTCTGCTTCCAGCCCCACTGATTTTTCTGTGTGCCTCTTCCCGGAAAGTACACTCATCTCTTGTCCCACCCACCCGTCTCTACAAGAATTCGATTCAACCTTTAGGAGTCTGCTTGAGTATTTGCCTCCTCCTGGAAGCCTTCACCTCCCCCAAGGAGAATCCAGCCCCAGCGTTTTCTTCATAATGAACTGTACTGTTTGTGTTGCCAGGTCACGGTTGTCGGTAGGACGCCAGAGTGTTGTGTTAGGACAGAAAATATGTATATGTTTGGTCTTTGCCCCAGTTCTTGGCACAGAACTTCCCCAAACCCTTGGAATTTCCAGAATGACAGGAGTGTCTTTGTCATCCTGATGACCTGGGGGTAGGGGGTTAGATAAGTTCAGGATGGGAGACACTTACAAGGAAAACCAACCACAGGATTAGAGGCTTGAACTTTCAGCCCCAACCCCTGACCTCCAGGGAGGGGAAAGAGGGTGGGGTTACATCACCAATGATTAATCAATCATTTGTGACTACATAACAAAGCTTGGTAAAAACTTGAATAGCCAGTTTCTGGAGGCTTCCTGGGCTGGGGAATATACCGAAGTGTTGGGAGGGTGGTATGCCCAGAGAGGACAGAGCAGCTCTGCACCCTCCCTGACCCCACCACCACCCTATGTATCCCTTCACCTAGGTGCTCCTATGTATCCTTTATAATAAGCCAGCAATCCCAAGTACAGAGCTTCCCTGAGTTCTGGGAGTCGTGTTCATGAATCATCAAACCTGAGGGGAGTCCAGAGGAAATCCCGACTGTGAGGTTAGCCAGGCAGAAGTGTGGGGAGCCTGGGGAACCCCACTCGTGGCAAGTGGCTAAAGTGGGGGCAGTCTTGTGGCACTGAGCCCCTCAGCCTCTGGGACCTATGCCAACTCTGAGTAGTTAGTGTCAGAACTGGGTTTAACTGTACATGTCAGAAAACTGATGTGAGAACATAAATGCCTTTGCCGTCCCGGGGACAGCTTGAGGGCAGAGGCTTCCTCTGCTTCCTTAGCTGCCCACAGGGCAAGTGGAGGAGGCACTCACACCCCTCTCCTCAACGGGCTGGCTTCCCAGGGCTCATCCGGAGCCTTCCCAGAGAACGGATATGAACGAGAGATAGCACGCCAGATGTGAACCAATTAGCCCCGTGAAAACCAAGGACGGCTTGCAGCTCTAGAGGGGCACACCTACCATCCACCCCCCCACTCACCGCACCAGCCACTGAATGTTCGCTACATAGGTGAAAACCAGATTGTACAAGGAATCCGTTTCTCCAAGCAAGCTGTTCTTTCAATTCTTGGCCTTTTTGCTGGGATTCTGTTGTAACCTCTCCACGCCACTGTAAATACCTCTCCCTCGGCTTCTGAATGTAGCCACTGGGAAGCCAGGTGCTCCACACCGAGATGGCGGTCTCACCGTGCAAGAGACAGTTCAGAATTCCAGCCTCCTGAGGTCAGCCATCAGCTGACCAGAGTCACGGGCAAGGCACCTGGTGGGCTGCGTCGGGGTGAGGCTTTCCTGGGAGACCAGCTCTGCACAGGAAGGGGGTTCGCAGCTCTGGGCCTCTGGGGGTGTCTGCGTGGCCTGTCTTTACTTACATTCTCAGTTGTGAAATATGGCCAACGAACCTCCCGGCCTCTGAGGACCACCTGCTTTCTTCTCCAAATGCAATAGCCCTTTGAAGGAGTTTTCCAGGGTTCAATTCCAAGGTCTCAAGTGATTCTAGGCAGGGACAGCTTCCGAATGCCACACAAGGTGTAAAAAGGAAAATTCCATCACTCCTGCTTTCGCCAAGGCTGCCCCTTTCTCTCCCGCTCTGCCCGCTGCTCTATCTGGGGCTTCCCAGAGCCAGAACGTTCGTCAGGCCATGGCTCCCTTGTGCTGACTCATTATTACAAAGCCCTTCCCTGTCCATTTCACACAGGTTTCCCCATTAAGTAGGGCTTGTACCCATTCAATTATCTGCTGCATAATTAAATGTGTGTGCTCCTATAATGCCTTCCCCAAGCATGGAAAGAAGCCGTGACTCAACCTTCCCGACCGAGTTACAGTTGGGTGCAAATACCCAGACAGATCTCGAGGCTGCATGTGGTCAAGCCACCTCTGGAGGCCAAGGCCAACACCCGACCCCTGACTTCAGAAGGAACTTTTCCACCTTTAGTTTCTGCAGGGAACAATCATCTGTTCAGGCCCAAGGTCCACTTCTACCATTTGCACAGGTGTGAGCACAGGTCGGGGAAGCAGTCTGGACCACTCGCCAGCCCCACACCACCGAGGGCAGTATTTAGGAGGGGTGGGATTTAGGAAGGATGTTAGACTGGTTGTTGCTCTGCAGACAGTCGACTCGTGTTAGTGAGGTGGTGACCACAGGGGGTATCCAGAGTTTTCTAGGCTCTGCCACCCCCCTTCCAGGACCAGGTCTTAGGACCTGGACAGCAAGAAGCAACCAGGGTGGGCTCTCAGCTCCATATGGATTCCAGTGGCCCAGGAGCTCCTAAAGGGGATGGCGATTCCTGATGACTTTCAGAGGCCCCATCCATGACGCTCGTGGTTGACAGCCATGCAGGTCCCCTCATGCCAGCCACACCGGCTTCTGAGCGGCCGTTTATCCCTCCTACCCAGCAGCAGAACAGAGGAAAGAGGTCTTCTGCCCGTGTGGGGCAACAAAGCCAGGTGATTCGCTAACAGCTCAGACTTTAGATTTTTAGGTGGGAATTCCCTCCGGGGAAGAGGACTTATAGAATTATTCCTCTTCCCAGAACCAAAGGCAGGGGTGCCTGGAGGAGACCCAGACACACCCAACTTTTTACCACGGAGACGGGGAGAATGACCCACACTGACTACAGTCTCAGGTGGTGTTCTTAGAGCGGTTTCTGCTGGTTCTGTAGGTACAGAAGAAACACACATGGGAATGTGTGCATGCACTTGATGTGGCCACAGGACATCAAAACCACTGCTCCTGGTGAAACAGACGCTGATGGGGGAGAAGTTTAGTCCAGTTCGGGGTGTGAGCAGAAATAAGGCCCAGTGATAGAACCATCTAGAGGCAGGTCAGGGTGGCCAGGCAGCTGAGGCTGAGCAGGCGGGATCCCTGTGGTTCCCCTATGGGTACTCCTGAAAAGCTGACTCAGGGTAGTGCACACAGTTGCCCTCAGGGTGCCCCTTTGCAACATGGTCACCTTTTCCCATGGTTCTGGTGCTTGCGTCTAAATGGTGACGACCATGTGTTGGCATATGCTTTGCCCCTCCACCTTGAACGTCCCCCACTCTATTCTCCACCGGCTGACCCCTTTCCATCTTCCCATCACCTTCCACTCCAAGCTTCGCTGGGTTTCTTCTTCTTTGCCCATCGCTAGACCCTTTGTTCACACTCATCACGGCACTGAGCATACCAGATTAAACAGGGTGGTTTACTCCCACTAGAGTCTCAATTCCTTGAGGGGGCGGTATACGCCTGGTGGAATACTTTTGGAGTTGTAAATTCCTTCCCTCAGGAACCACGCTTATGCAGAAACCTGGGGTTCAAGGTAAATACTTCTAACTGGATCAAAGGAGGGTTTTGTATAAATATTTTTTTTTCTCTTGTCAAACCAGGACACTTTCATTACTGAGAACCTATGTTAAAATATAGACGTTCAGGTTCAAAAATGATTTAAAACTTGTAAAAAAAAATTTATGAGGGCTTCAAGACATATTGCTTAATTCTGTCTTTTACGCCTGAGTTTACTGCTATGATTACATATCACTGTGGCTTAGCCTTGTGAACCTTGCTTGAGTAAGAAACAGAGGGAGCCGTGATTTTTCCTGAGATGAGCCGCACGTAAGTGACAGAGCCAAAGGGCTGTGCGATTTCTCTCCTCATCCCCAACCCTGCTGCCCATCATTCAAAATGAATAAACCATGCAGTTTACGCCACAGACTGACTCACCCCAGACTCTTACAAAAAGTTCTAGTAAAACTCTGTGTCATCGAAAGGACACATGGTACAGATGCCTTTATATGAAATGTCCAAAAGAGGTAAATCCATAGAGTCAGAAAGCAGACAGGTAGGTGTCCAGGGCTGAGGGCAGGGGGAATGGGGAGCAGCTGCTCAAAAGGCAGGGGGTATCTTTTCGGGGTGGCACAAATGTTCTGGAATTAGTAGTGATAGTTGCACACCGTTGTGAATGGACCACAAGCCTTTAAGACGGTGAATCTTATGTTATATAAATCTTATCACAGTAAGCAAAAAACCAAAAGGGGCTGTCTTACCTTCCTTCCAAAAGTACACTAAAAAATGTTCAAACTGTTTCATAATCACAACACTGAGGACTGGAAAAGATCATCATTTATAAAGTTGGGGACCATCTCGGCCCCACCGGTCATAGGAGACCTATGTCGTTTGGGTTTGTCGTGGATGACAGATTCCAGTTCAAGAACCTGTCTGGAGCTGTTCAGTAAAAATGTTCTCAGAGAACACTCAAGCACATTCAAGGCAAGGATAAATCACACGGATGCCGCACGGACAGACCTTTCCGAGACAGAGGGACAGCCACAAGACTCCAAAAGCAGATCACCCGGAGAATGAGGTTCAACATTTAGGCAAGAAGAATCATTTTGATTATTGAATTTGAAGATCTGATACCTTTGAAATGAGACACTGCACAAACTCTGCTGAAATAAGAAATACTTTCGATTTTTTTTTTTTTTATGGATTATTCATTTTGAAAAGAACTATATGGTCCCAGGGAGACAAAGTATAAAGACATTTTGCTAGCTTAATGCAACCAAATCTGATTTGGGAATTATTATGAGGGGTTATTTAGTGCAGTTCTACATATTTTGTTTGTGATATAAATACACATATACATATATATCTCAGGTATATATGTATGTATAAATACGTTTATTTCCTGTGCAAATCACTCTGTATTTCTTCTTTCCATAAGTCTAATACTGAATTATGGTGATGCAAAGGCCCTCAGGGTGTTGGGCTAACCCGTGAAAGGGCCAAACACCGCAGAAAGAAAATGATTACACACACACACACACACACACACACACACACACACACACACAGGATTTTCTTAGTTATGGAAAATTAAGTAGGCACAACTGATTGCTCTGAGCCGGCAGGAAAACTTGGGCAACTAGCATAGGTCTGGACAACCATGGAAAGCCCACAGCAAGGACCACATCGTGACCAGCCACCAGAGAGTCAGGATGGTACACTTACCGAGAGCGTCCACTGGCGGGGGGCGCACGGTGACAAAGTGCAGGATACACAATTGACACAAAAAGGAAAATAATAAAGTCAAACTGGTATTCGAGCAGCAGGCTTACCCTTCTTTCATGTGTTAAACAGTCCGAGGCTGGCCACCGAATTTTGTTTTAGGGCAATTAAACCCACCTCCACCAACAGCCGTGCGCCCAGGTTCCCTTCCCTGACTCACTCATATTCTTTCCTTCACATCTAAACAGAAATCTTCCTACTTAGTAAGCATCACCCCTAGAGAGGACAGGACGGCTCCTAAGAAGAGAGATGACTATATTCCCAAAAGAAGCCAATTAAGGTATCAAGAAAATCCTTCAAGTATAATTTATTATAACTTGCAAAGTAATTAGAGAAACCCAAGGAAGAAAACTTAAGCTAGGGTGAAAAAAAAAAAAGTTAACATTTTAGCTTAACAGCAAATACTGTTAGTATTAGTCTGGAACTCTGTGAGTCTGTTTGTTAGGTTTATAGTATTTGCTTTGCAGGGTCTGGCTGAAAAGGATAGATTGAATCTGTAGAAAGGTCAGGCTCAAGGGTTAATCCAGCAAAATGTTCCAGTCTCAGCGCTCCCAAAGAAAGTCCCTGATAAGCTTTTAGTAGTTACAGATTGAAACAGAAGGCTTTACCATAATTAATTTTTACATTTAAATTAAGAGTAACATGGGAGTTAAAGGAGAAGGTTGCTGACTTCATGCAGTACAGCAGCAGAAGCAGGCAAATGCCGTCAAATGTTTCCCACACCCAGTCCACACGCGCTTCGCCCGTGAAGGTATGGCCGACCCCAGGACCCCAAAGGGCCATGAGCTGACATCAAACAGCAGGGCTTGATGGGGACTCATGAGAGGCCTTTCAGAACGTGGGCTACTAGGCCAGCTCCACACCATGTCCCTGCCTTCCTGCTGCCTGTGTCTTCTCCCCATCAGCTGTCCATAAGGCTGGCTCTGCCTGTGTCCCAACCCCGGACACCAGCCTGGAACTTCCCAGAGGGCAGGTACTGTCTCTGTAGTCCCCAACATCTGCCTGGAGTTTACTCCTGGTAGGTGTTCAATAAACCTGCCTTCCAAAAACTGGGTACATTCACCCACAGCTGGAGCATCTGTCAAGTTGGTTTTTTTCCACATGTTTATTTATTTATCCTTGACGGGAGGGGGAGGGGCAGAGAGAGAGGGAGATAGAGAATCCCAAGCAGGCTCCATGCTGTCAGCATGAAGCGTGTCGCAGGGCTCAAACTGACGAACCATGAGATCATCACCCGAGCCGAAATCACGAGTTAGGCACTTAACCAGCTGAGCCACCCAGGTGCCCCTGCCAAGTTGTTTTAAAATGGTTTTGAGGTGCACCTGGGTGGCTCAGTTAGTTGAGTCCAATTCTTGGTTTTGGCCCAGGTCTCGATCCCAGGGTCATGGGATCAAGCCCAGAGTTGGGCTCCGCACTAAGCTTGGAGCCTGCTTAAGATTCTCTCTCTTTCTCTCTCTCTCTCTTTCTCTCTCTCTGTCTCAGCCCCTCTCCCTTGCTCACTGTGCTCTCCCTAAGATAATAAAATAATAAAAATCTTAAAAAAATAAAACATCTAAAACAAAATGAAATGGTTTTGAAATTAAATCTAGCCAAATCTACCAAAAAACATTCAAAGTTTTTTGATGGTAATATTTAAATACCTTTAGATTATAAATTACCACTCTATATTACAGTAAAAAAAAAAAAGAGTTAAATAAAGCATGTGACAAAAGGTGATTATCTGCAGAGTGAAAATTAAGGTAAATTAGTCACATACAAAAATTACACCCCAGGGCCACCTGGGTGTTTCAGTCACTTAAGCATCCAACTTCGGCTCAGGTCATGATCTTGTGGTTTGTGGGTTTGAGCCCTGCATCCAGCTCTGTGCTGACAGCTTGGAGCCTGGAGCTGCTTTGGATTCTGTGTCTCCCTCTCTGTCTGCCCCTCCACCGCTCACTCTCACAGTCTCTCTCGGTCTCTCAAAAATAAATAAATGTTAAAAAAAAAATTGCACCCCATATGTGTCTGCCTATGTCAAAGGCAGTGCTACAACCATGCTTAAGTTAAATGCACAAAGGAATTTGAAATTTTGAAAAAAAGAGTCAGAAGAATTTTTAGATCAAAGATCACAGTTTTTTTAAAAAGTCACGGCAGAATGCTGCTTGGTGATCTCCTGAAAACACATTAAAAGGTAAGTGATTATTTGGTTATCAGATTCAGTTCTATCAGGACAAAAAAAAAAAAATGTATCCAAAGCACGTGTCTATCCCAACATATGGTGTAAATCTCAGAAGGAACTACTAACACTTTATAAGCCAAGAGTCCAGGAAGGGACCACTTGAGGGAGATGATGCAGATGCCTCTATAAGAGTCCTGGCAGAAAAGGGAAACTACCGGTAACCAGACCCAAAAATTAACTCGAAGCCTCAGATAACCAGATTTCTTCTGGCCCTTGTAGCATTCCCGCTCCATTCTCAGGCTACCCATTTTCCAGGAGAGCGCTCCATTCTAAACAGTCAGAATGACGACTCTGGTACCTTCTAGAAGGTTCCATTCACCCCAGAAATACACAAATGTGTGCACTCAGGTCAAATAAAATGCACTTCTATATTGTAGAAAAAAAAATTATAAAGGATAGAAATAAAAACTGCTTTCTGGTTGTACTCTGGAGTAACTAGAAAATCATCTGGAACATTCCAAGCTACTGATCTGACTTGGCTCATAGATGTAACTACACCACCATGGCCACCTTGTCTGGAAGGACATGGTGCCTGACACCACCAGGTACATGGCTAGGGGCTGAGGGATGGATGCTTCAGAAACCCTTGGTCAGAGCCTCCACTCTCTACCTTCAGGCCCAAGGGCCCCACAAAGCCCCACAGCCAATGCCAATTATTCTGAATCCCAGGACCAGAAGCATCTATCTCTTCATGTTACCCAGTCCAGCACCCTAGGTGTCCTGAAACTTTCTACCGGGTGCCTAAAAGGGGAGCTCATTATCCTCTCCAGGCAGCCCGAGCCAGTGCTGGGCAAGTCTAGTTGCCAGAAACTTCCTTTTGTGTGGCACTGTAATCAACCCATCAGGCTTTCCCCGTAGGTCCAAATTCTGCTAATTGGACAATGCCAGGGACTTTGAGTGACAGATGAAGACTAGTTCAGCCTCCATGGAGCATTCAGATAAAAGGATTATCACTGCAGCCAAGAACTTAAGGCCTCTGGAAAGACAGCTCTGGAACAGCTCCTTTTTGATTCCCTCATCCTCTTTACCAAACTCCCAGACCTTTCCCGAGCTGGAAGTATCTCCCCTGGACCTTCCTTCCAAATCCCTTCTATCTCAAAGTTGCTAAGCTGTCAACTACATGGAATTCGGTTCCAACCTGTTCTTCCATGGGACCCCAGATTCAATGGAAGTGGATGACTGGCTGTTTTACTTATGAACATTGACCTCTGGACACACTAAAATGTTACTGGCCACAAACCCCATTCGTTGTCCAACACTAGCTCCCTGGTGCACTGAGAAGATATAATGTACATTCGAGAAGCACTAAGACCAAGAACACACATCCAAAACTAACAACTGAGGCCAATACTAACAGAACATCTGATTATGAGTGAAAACTCTCCTGCCTTGGGGCGCCTCAGTCGGTTAAGCGTCAGACTTCAGCTCAGGTCATCATCTCACAGCTCATGGGTTCAAAAGCCCATGTCAAGTTCTGTGCTGACAGCTCGAAGCCTGGAGCCTGCTTTGAATTCTGTGTCTCCCTCTCGCTCTACCTCTCCCCGACTCATGCTCTGTCTCTCTTTCTCTCAAAAAAAAAAAAAAAAAAAAAAAAAAGAAAAAGAAAAAAAAATTTAAATTCTCCTGCCTTTATCTTGAAATGGTCTTATGGTTTTTCACAAGAACTAGGAGGGCATTTTTTAAAAATGTCCAAGCTTTAAAACTTTGTCCACTCCTCACCCCACCGTCCACCAAACTACTCCATCTCCCCAAATGTATTTTCCTCAAATACCAAATGAGAACCTCTCATTTAAGGAAAAGAGGAAATTTGGTTTGGGGGATTTCTACCTAAAAATTTCCCCAAACAAACACTAAGCACAGAGCAGCCTCAGGGGAAAAACAAAACATTTCATCAGTTGTGAGACAACAACTTCAAAAACTTGTTATCAAGAAGAACAGTCTGGAAAGAATGTCACCTTCTCAAGTTTGGGTCCCTACATTTTAGGTCTTAGTAAAACATCACAAATGCTTGCAAAGTGGATGTAGCTAGATTTTTCTGTGCACATTCGAAGTCCACGCTGGAAGAGCAGAGTTGGGTCTCGTATCTGACAGCGGGCCAGCTGGTGGAGGACAGTCAGCAGGGAGGTGGGCAGACAGCCACGAGGCACCAGGCTGGTGTCCCCTAGAGAGCCCCCAGACTCACGAACACCCTGAAAAATCTCTCTATACAACAACAGCTCCCAGCTTCCCACTGCAGCCGTTTCTAACATTCTCACAAGACTTAATAAAGGGTTTCGGAGATTATAGGCTGTGAAAGACGGAGGAGAAAATGACATAATTTCTGTAATAATTACTAGAGGACATTTGCATGAAGGCTTTTATGCGTTATCCCAAGGCTTCCAAGAAATTTATAGGTTTCATTACAACGCACAATAGGGCACGGAAACTGTCAAATTTTGGAGACAAAGGTGGGGGGAGGGAACAAGTCAAGCACAACTTTGCAAGGGCCTCAAATTAATAGATATTCTGCACTTGAGAACTTTAATTCAGATGGATTCTATTTGCTCCTGTTCTCCAGGGCTGTCACAGGCAAGGAAGTCTGAATCGAATGCTTTCTGCTTCAAAGACAAATCAAGCACATGTTCATTTCCCCAAAGTAACACTATGCAAAGCAGAATTTGTAGAGTTACCTTTTTTTGCTTTCTTCTGCAGTTTCAGCGTATCTGAGGACTTCTTTTTTATCTCTTGGCGGGCTTTTTTATATTCTAAGAGAAAGAAGAATTATTGAATAATTTTACCACCTTGCTCAACAGAAAATCTTTTAGGAACAACCATTACTTTCATCACAGAAAGAATGAACAATGATACGCAATAAACAGCTTAATCAGGGTACTATATGGTAAAAATCTCCTGCTGAAGGGGTTATTCACATGAAAACCAACAAAATGCACCATGGTCTTTTCCTGATAGAATTCACTCATATCAGCTGTGAGGAAAGACATCATTTGGGAATACTTTACTAAAAGTGAAAAATCCACAATTTCTCAGCTCGTGTCAGGAAATTGAAGAATAGGATTTGCTTTCCCAAGGCCCCCAGTTTGCAGTGCTCTGCTCAAAAAAGAACCCATGTAGCAAAACACTGGCCAGATGTTACCATTCAGAGAAGAGCACTGAAGACTATAGCGTGAGAAATCAGACGGTGTCAGGGGGGAAGAAACTGCGAAACGCCCAGCTGCCTTAGCCTCATTCTCACATCAACACCAAGGCCGGCACCAGACCCCCCAGAGGAGGGGGCGACCCACAAACACCACACTTCCCCTGACAACCACCTCCGCTTCCCCTACAGGTCTCCACCTATTCCTGGATTTCTCATTTCTGTTGCTGGCACCTCCATCACCCAGATTCAGACGTCTGAAATGACAGCTGCCTCTGACACTTCTCTCCTTTGCTGCCCTGGTATGCATTCAATTGACTGCCAACTGCTCCAGTTCCCTTGCAGCCTTCCCCGATGCCTCCCTCCCTGCTGGTGCCATGCCACCAGACACCTCAGTCACGTGCTCATGCGATCCACTGTTAGCCAACCCTTTCATTCTGGTTCACTCCCCTCAGATCCACCCATGAGCTTTCTCTCCCCGACACTTTACTGCAGTTATGAGCCTCCCAGCAATGAATGGCTCCCGCCCCTGCCACGATGCCAGCACTCCCACCCATGGGTTCCAGGAAGACCGGCTTGGGAGGTGTCTGTCTGGACCACTCTGCCCCCGGTGGCCGGCACACGAGGGACTGGGACATGTTTGCTGAAGCATTTCCAAAGAAGGCAGCAGTTCTAGGGATGCCTGGGTGGCTCAGTCGGTTAAGCGTCCGACTTGGGCTCAGGTCATGATCTCGTGGTTCACAGGTTCGAGCCCCGTGTCAGGCTCTGTGCTGACAGCTTAGAGCCTGGAGCCTGCTTCAGATTCTGCGTCTCCCTCTCGCTCTGCCCCTCCCCTGCTCTCTCACACTCTCTCTCTCTCTCTCTCAAAAATAAAGAAAAACATTTAAAAAAAATTAAAAAAAAAAGAAGGTGGCGGTTCTGGACAGGAGACCCAAGGATAGCTTGTATCATTAAAAGTTTGGTTTTCAAGATGTGTTGTGATGCCTGAAGTATGAATCTTTGGCAATTCACATTTAATTTACCTGATCGCAATTAATACCACCAAGAATCTGGGCTCTCAGCAACGGGGGGATGTTTCATGGGATCACTTTTGACTCCTTATTCTCCAACACAGAAATGCCTCCAGGAGACATGGGAACAGAGTGGGCCCTTAGGATGACACCAGCAGAGGCACCAGGCGGCAGCCGGCAATACCCGTGCCTCTGCTCGGAACACGCGTACTACTATGCAGAGGACAGCTTGCCCCCCTGTACCTTTTGCGTGGTCTTTATCCAGCTGGTTAGCCACTTTCTTCCATTCTTCCATCTGTTCTTGAAGCGGGTTTATCAGACAATCAATTAAAGCGCTTTCACCAAAAAGAAAGAAGAAATTAGATACATTCTGTTGTCAAGATTTACACTTGGCTGTCAAAACTACCTAAATCAAGGATTTCATGATGCAAGACAAGGCAGTATACTAAGCCCAAGTTCACACCCAAATCCCTCCATTTCGTAACAACCTTATTCTCAGAACGCTCTCCAGAGACTGTTAGGAAGCCATAAGCATGACTGGTTGGAGCAACATCTCTTCTTGTTTCCCCTGCTTACCTTCTGACTCTTGTATTAACGAGCACGGATGCAGACCAGCGGGGTCACCCCTCTGGCTGCACAACAGAAGCACCTGGAGAGCTTTAAAAAGGCAAGGACGCCAGGGCTGCACCCCATACCTAATGCCTGGCATGAACTTAGAGGGTGGGACCCCGTTATTACTAATTTTTAAAAAGCCAGGGGTGCCTGGATGACTCAGTTAAGCAATCTGACTCCTGATTTGGGCTCAGGTCATGATCTCATGGTTCGTGGGTTCGAGCCCCACATCTGGCTCTGTACTGACAGTCTGGAGCCTGCTCTCCCTCTCTCTCTACCCCACCCCTGCCCGCATACTCTCTCTCTCAAAATAAATACACTATATATATATATATATATATATACACATATACATATACATATATATGTATATGTATGTATATATTTGTACATATACATATACGTATATATATATGTATATGTGTATATATATACACACATACACACACACACACACACACACACACACACACATACATAAAAGAGCCACATGAGTCTGATGTGCATTCAGGATTATGGTCATGACTGTAGGCTAACTGTGGACAGCCTGGAGAAAGAAAAGCTGAATGATGAGCTCTTGGATCAGAGGGTATCCCCAGGGACTCCCTGTATTTTGTGCAGGGTCCCAAACAGATCACACATAAGCACGTGGAAAGGCAGCTCCCCACCCAGAGGAATCATGCAAGGCATGGACCCCCGAGGTTTTTGTCTGTGTAATGGAAGGAAAATGGACACATTCTGACATTTACAGAGATCCTGTAGGAAAATTAGAAAGTGCCCATAAATTGCCTAAATTGCACTGATGAGATGTACTAAGAAGGTGTTCTCAGACTGCCTTTTGATCACAGAGCCTCCTGAAAACCTTCAAGTTCTCGGTACAGTTCCCTCTTTTCCTCATCAGGGTCTACGTGGCACTCCCCCCTTCATACACACTCCCTCCAGCCATCAACACAGCTCACTCCCTTATTTCTTCCAGGTGTCTGTTCAGATCTCTCTCTGGAATATACTCACTCCCTAACCACCCAGGGTCGAATGGCCACCACCCGTCTCCTCTCCGTGTGCCTCCCCTGGTGGCATTCAGCAGCCCCTGACGTCATGTCACGTGTACATAGTGCCCAGAGCGTAAGTCCCATGAGAACAGGACATGGTCCTATTTAGTGCTACACCCCACACTCCCTAACTAAGATAGTGCCTGGCACACAGTAGATGCTCAATAAATCATGGTTGTTGAATTGGTGTCCCCTCATGACTCAAATGTGCAGACCACAGGCTTGCAAATAAACCCGGGAGACAAGCGTGAGAGGAGGTGCTACATGGTCTGGGGAGCACCACCCAGGAGCCAGCAGGAGGGAAGGCAGGCAGATGTCATCACCTGCTATCCAGGCACTTTCTGCTGGAAATGTGTAGATGTTTCATTAATTTTCACAAGAACCCTTTAGAGACCATTATCCCCATTTTATAGTAGCTATGATTCCTGCATGATTCCAGCGCCTGAACGGCCAGTCCAGGGCTCAAACCCAGGCCTGGCCATCTCCAAGACCAGGCACTTCCCAAAACATTCTGCCACCTCCCACAGTGGCCCAGCCAGGGCCAGGGTCAGAGGCATCTCACTTGGGCGTATCTGTAAAGCAGAACGCTATCCGTAAAGCAGAATGGTATGAGAGTGGTGAATTCTGCCCATCTTCTTGGAAGAATGCCCCCCTCCCTCCCACTGACTGGAACACGGGTGACTCCACATCCTCGTGCCAGCCGTTGCCATTTCCACCCATGCTGGCAGCGCGGGGCGCTCGATCGCTACCGCTGTCCTCCATGGAGGGTGGGCCCACAGCTGCTCCTCCAGGGGCTCCTGCAGGGGGCGGCTGCACCACTCTTCCACCAGCGGAGGGCGAGCAGAGACACACAGGAGCACAGAGAAGACCCCCAAAGTGGGGTGCAGGATCCACGAGGGCAGGGACCCAGGCAGGCTGGTTGTCCGCCACATTCCCAGCACCCAGGCCAGTGCTGGCATGCAGCGGGCGACCAACGAATACTCGTTCAATGAGCGAGCAGAGCGATGGGCAGTGGGGACTTCGATGCTACGGGGAGATGATTGCTGCTTCGGGTGGGCAGGCGAGTCACTGCCTCCTTAACCTGAAACCAGCAAGGGCACACGCGATCGGGGCAGGATATGCTCCTCACCTCGAAAACTGCCTCAGCTTGGCTTCTATGCTTCTGTGCCTCATGCACATCCTCGTCAGGGCAGAACCGATCTCCCTGGTACCACCTGAAACAGAAACACATGCAAAGTTGAGGGCAGGAGACACATTGGAATCATTGAAATCCTTAAAAAAAATTTTTTTAAGTTTACTTATTTTGAGAGAAACAGTGCCAGTGGGGGGAGGGACAGAGAGAGAGAGAGAGAGAGAGAGAGAGAATCCCAAGCAGGCTCCGCACTGTCAGCACAGAGCCTGATGCGGGGCTCGATCCCACAAATCATGAGATCATGACCTGAGCTGAAACTGAGAGTCAGACGCTTAACCGACTGAGCCACCCAGGTGCCCCAGAATCACTGAACTCTTGAAAAGAGAATGAAATAATTTGAAAACAAGCCATATTTCACCATGTGATAAAACCCAAGCCACTGCTTCTCACCACGCATGTGTGCACATACACACACACACACACACACACACACAGGGTGACACATTTTCCTATAATCACCAAAATAGAAGTTACTTTTACTGTATGCAATGCCCAGTAACATTTTCTATTCTATCTGATTTTCTTTAAATGCTGTGACCCAGAAATTGGTTTTACAACCCACTACTGGATCATGACCTACAATCTGAAAAACACTTCCCAAGGAAAATGATCAAAATAGTATCCTGACTTTCAAGGAAAAGCTGTTGTTTTGTTCTGTTTTCCACTTCTGGCAAAATAACCCTCTTCACGTTATTTAGAACAGCTAACAAGGCTACTCCGGCTAATTGTTTCAAGATACATATTCTAGAATACGAGTAATTCAGAGACTAGCAAGGCCAAAGCAGAACGAAACAAGGGAGCATTTTCTGAGGGGGTTGGGTAGCACTAGTGAAAGGGGGTCCCGCACTGAACAAATGTCAATGTAAGCTGTAATTCAGTTTTATTTTCCCGAAATTCTGGTCACGCCGCTCCCTTCAGGCACACCCTCTTTAAGACTATTTGTGAAGCGCCCTTCCTGCCCCCTCCAAGAAACAATGCCCGAATCAGCACTTACTTGGGCGTAGGGAGCACGTCACATCTACAGATGGGAATTCTGCACCAAGCACTGGAAAAGCTCAATTATAAATGTTATGAAAACATTGGGGCTCATGAAGTTGGGGAGGGGGAATGTCACATGAAGCACTATTTTTCACAGACAAGGCCTTCAAGGGAAAGCTGTAGGCATTTATGGTAGGTTTAACGAAGCCAAGTTAACGGGAAAGAAATTCCCTCCTTTATTAGTGCTGGTGATGTTATTATGGTTCGTATCTCCCCCTCTGCCTTCTCTTCTAGAAAGGTCAATGTGCTATTTCAGTTCCTCTTATTTGCCATTTTATTCTGCAAAACTAGCAGGTTTCCAGAACCAAATAAATTAGTGTTAATAGTAATAAGTATTCAATATGAATATTTCTATATTTTAGTCTGAAAAGAGAAGTCTTCTAGAACAATTCTCCCACTCCTCTAAAACAGGGTTTCTCAGGGGCGCCTGGGTGCCTCAGTTGGTTAAGTGTCTGACTCTCGGTTTCAATCAGATCATGATCTCATGATTCGTGGGATCGAGCCCTGCATCAGGCTCTGTGCTGACAGTGCGGAGCCTGCTTGGGATTCATTCATTCATTCATTCATTCATTCATTCTCTCTCTCTCTCAAAATAAGCAAGCTTAAAAAAAAAACCTCACAGGGCTTCTCAGCCTGAAGACTACCCACATGTCAGTCAGATGATTCTTTGTTGGGGGGGGGGCTATCCTGTACATTGTAGCATGTTTAGCAGTATCCCTGGCCTTGACCTTCCACAAATCAGTAGCAGCCCCCAATTTTGTGACATCTAGACATGTCTCCAGGCAGTACAGTGTTCCCTGGGGAGCAAAATCCCAGTTGAGAAGAAGCACTGCTGTAAGAGAACCTGAGCAAGACCTAAAGGTCACCGGAGGCTGACTTTTTAAACGGCCGAAAGTCTTGGTAAAATGTTGCCCTTTAGCTGCTGGCACCTGCAGCCACTCTGGAGTTAGAAACCACCTGGGCATCCCCATCTACTGCAGCTCACCATGCTCCACCCGGGAAAACCAGTAGAGGGCGCTGTTTGCATGCGCACTACTTGCCTCCTGGGCTCTCTACAGGTTCTCCTAAGCCTTTATTGCTTATAAGCAGGGACGAGGAACACTTTATCCCCGGGGAAATATCTCCTATTTTTCCTGGGCCTTCATTTGACTCAAAGTTAATAACCCGGCCATGCAAGGAAACCGGCACACTCATTCACTGCTGGAAGGAGTGTAAACGAGTACTTTTCCGGAGGAGAATTTGGCCGCGTCTATCCAGAAAAGCCTTCAAGACAAGTCCCCTGTTTGACCTGGCAAACCTACTTCTAGAAATTTAACCAGAGAAAACAATTAAGGACGAAAGCAAATCCCCACCTATGAGGACAGTCATCGAAATGTTGTTGACGACAAGAAAAACTGGAAGCAAAATCTCATTGTAGGGAGCAGGGCAAATAAAGCATGGAGCACAGACATACCCTGTCATAGCACGTAGTTACCTAAAATGCAGGACGGTGGTGTTTAAGGTCGTGGGAAGGTATGGCATCTGTATAGAGCTTAGGCTGTGCCAGGCCCTGGGGTAAGCGCTGTGCACACATGAACTCATTCAATCCTGCAAAATCCTGGTTGTGCTAGTATGATTACCCCCGTTTCCATCAGTGCCTTGTGGAATTTGTCCAGGGTCGCGCTGTCAGTAAGTGGGATTCCAACCCAGACTCAAGCTCCAGAGCCTATGCGTTTAACCACCCGACACACAGCGTTTACTACAGACCCAGGAAGGTAGGCAGGGGCAGGACGGAGAGCCTAGAATGAATCCCGCTGAATTTACTTAGCGACACGCTATTATGGGTGTTAGGCCCTTAAAGCCCCGCTCTTAAATTCTGGTTCCGGACCCTAGAAATGTCGAACTGGTCCCAGAGGACTGAGCTCCAATCCTTGCTAGGCTAACACTGAGAGCTAAGTGGTGGGCAGCTGCCTCACTGACAACCTATGCCTCAGTTTCCTCAAGATTGATTTCTAGGCTTGGAAATGATCACCTCAAGGTTGGTTCCTTCACCCCATTTCTCTGCTCCATTCTTTCTCTCACCTTCCCAGACATTTTCCACAGATGGCCACCAGTCACGTGTCATCTCCAGGAAAGCCCAATGCTTCCCAGAAACAGCTGACCTACAGTGCGATAACCAGCAGTTTCTAAACATGCTGTCTGTGCTCACCCCCGGCCCCTGCGGCACAGGAAACCCTGAGAGGGGAGGAAATAAAAACCGCAAAGAAAACTTCCAAATGGCAGTTGTCTCCGTCCAATTGGCACAGAGCAGATGACATCCTCTGTGGACCCCGGGACCCAGCCGCTGGAGGGACTGCTGATCTAAGCAACATGGGGCATCCTAAAAATAGCTCTATGTGTGGAGGTGCTTAACATCTCATGCTCTTCCTGACCCTGGCTAAAACTTAAAAAAAAAAAATCAGCAAGTTTGAAAGAGCTTTCAGAGGAAACCGGCTGTAGCTACAAAGACAGAGCAGACATGTGGAAGGGCTCTGACTTGACAGTGAGAATATTTATGGAATCAAACGGCTGGGTTGAGACGCTCAGGAGCCTGTGAGTGAGGACAAGCTCTTACTCGTTTCTGTGCTGCCTGTACCCAGCACTGGTGCCGGATGAAGGAACCAACATTTACCATTCTGGGAGCAAATCACCACGCTGGCTCTACCTGGAGGCAGGACCACGGACTGGGTTTGTCTTTTCTTTAATCCATAAATCTTGGTGTGTGTTATAAGTGCACACTATACAATGTCCAACATCAACAGGAGATTCTTCTCTTAGAAAAGATCTATACTGATGCGAGCTCAATCTAAAGAGAGAATGGTATATTCGCTTCCTATTGTTTTTGTAATAAATTACCACAAACTTACTGACTTAAAGCAACACACATTTATAATCTTATAGTTTTAGAAGTCAGAAGTCCAAAATCTGTTTCACTGGGCTAAGATCAAGGCCTTGGGAGGGCTGCAGTCCTTCCAGAGGCTCCAGGGAAGAATCTGTTCCTTGCCTTTTCCAGTTTCTAGGGGCTGCCTGCATCCCTTGGCTTGTGGTCTCTTCTAATATCTTCAAAGCCAGCTACTTAGCATCTTTTGTCTTCTCTGACCTCTGTACTGTTCTCACATCTTCTCGGACACTGATTCTCTCTACCTGCTTCCTATAAGAATCCTTGTGTACACAGACCCAGCTGGAGAATCCAGGATAATCTCCCCGTCTCATGATCCTTAACTGAATCACATCTGCAAAGTCCTTTTGCCTTACACTGTGGTAACATAGTCACAGGCTCCAGGGGCGAAGATGTAGACATCTTTGGGGAGGCATTACCCTGCCTACCAGCACTGCATAAGAGTTGCTCATTTGGAGACTGCAGAGGGGCAATGCGTGTCTCACCAGAGCCTATGGATTGTCAGCTGGTTAAGTCTGGGCCAATGATCTAATTCCACCCCCACCCCCCACTCCCGGCAGTGGCTGGTCTAGGGATGGGACAAGGAGGAGAGGTTGTCGTAGAAGCCTGTGGGGAAAAGACCCTGATCTGAACATCAACACAACAAAGAGACACCACAGGATGTAAACAGAAGCAGGGTGCCCAGTTACTGCAGTCACCTATCATCATGGCCATGGGGACACCTGCCTCAGGATGAGACCCGTCCTCTGAAACTAACACACACAGCCTGGTCTTCCTCTGGACCCAGAGCTCCTGTTTTGTAAGAGCATACATCTCCTTTTTTTTTTTTTTTTTTTAATGTTTATTTTTGAGAGACAGTGTGCATGAGCAAGGGAGGGACAGAGAAAGTGGGGGACAGAGGATCCAAAGCGGGCTCTGAGCTAACAGCAGACAGCCTGACACGGGGCTCGAACTCACAAACCGTGATGAGATCACGACCTGAGCCAAAGTCAGACGCTTAACGGACTGAGCCACCCAGGGGCCCCACATCTCCTTATTTTTAAAGCCACTTTGATTTGGTTTTGTTTCTCGCCAGTTGAAAGGAGAAGAGAGCAGGGAGCAAGGGCCTCCCGTGCTTCCCCGTAGCACCAGGAAGCAAGCTGCTGCTGAAAAAAATAACGGTCTCCAGTGGCTGCGGATGTAGATACACTTTATGGCAAAAATCTTAATTCTTTTCCATGTGGTACATGTAAGAGCTTTCTCCTGTAACAAGCAAAGGTTTTTCATAATAAAGTAGCACAAAATCAGTCAGTGATCTAAATTGGATGGTTTGCAAAGGAGTCCAACAGTGGAGAAAAAAGAATAGGGTCCAGAGGCTAGACTAGCAAAGTATGGATGTCGGGGCAGAATACTATGTTTTGCACCTGAAGACACTTAAAAATTCCATAAATGTTTGCTGAGTGGTGCACCAGTTTCCTGGGGCTTCCGTAACCAAGCACCCCAAACCAGCGGGCTTAACACAGCCACAACGTATTGTCCTCACACGTCTAGAGGCCAGGAGTCTGATGGGGCCGTGCTCCCTTGGGAACCTGCAAAGGAGAATCCTTCCTGCCTCTTCCCAGCTTCTGGTGGTTCCAGGCAATTCCTGGCTTGTCAAAGCTTCACTCCCGACTGTGTCTTCATTTTCGAGTGGCGGTCTCCCCTGTGTGTCCGTCTTCACATGAGGCATCTGTGCCTGTGTCTGCATGTGTCTGTGTCCAAATTTCTCTCTTCTTCTAAAGACACCAGCCACACTGGATTAGGGCCCACCCTAATGACCTCACCTGAACTTGATTACACCTGCAAAGACCTTATGTCCAAATAAGGTCACATTCACAGATACTGGGGGGGGGGGGCGGCGGGAGGGGGAGGACTTCAACCTATCTTTCTGGAAGACTCAATGCACCCATAATGGGGATCTACCATGCAGCAAGAATTAAAGTGATTCTGAAGAGGACAACAAGGGTCTGACCCTTAAGGGGTCAGCAGACTGTCAGGCAGGGATAGCTACAAAATGGGGCAAAGGAATGCAACCTTTGCAGCATCCCTGTGGGGTTGGTATTCTCATCCCCATTTTATAAATGGAAAAACGAGCTCAGGAGAGTTCGCTAACTTGCTGAGGGCTACAGGGCTGGGAAGCGCAGAGCCAAGATCCAAGCCCCACATTTACTGATACTGAAAGGCCCTTTCCCACTATGATAAGCTGGAGACATTCCCAACTGAGGACAAAGAGGCACGCTAAAATAACAGAATGCAAACTATTTAATGCCATTTTGGGGATGATAAGGGAAAATAAGGAGCTGCTATCATCCCTCCCCCCCCCCCCCCCCCCCAAAGTCCTATAGGGCTACACCCTTCAGAACGCAACTGGCCACAGTGGCTTTGCAAAGGCGGGACCATGGTGCACACCCAGTGGCATCGTCCCATCCGCCCACGTTGCCTCATTTGCAGGCGGCTTCCGTCTCCCCACGCAGCAGGGGACTAATGCACAGGCCATGGAGGGGTCTACAGCATGCAGGTGGCCAGGGAGGACTGAAAAGCCAGTCTGTCAGGCCCAGCTTCTGCGGCAGGAGGGGGGAGGGGGGAGCAAGATTTAAGAATCGCTCGAGTCGAAGCGCAGGGTGACAATAAGTCACTGTGCGTCCCGGAGGCCCTCTGAGGGCTCATGTTGTTGGGAAGACTGATTAGCAGTCAGAAAGAACCACTGGACAGGAGGGCTCTCTCTGAGGCCTCTGCAGGAGAGGGCTCAACAGGACAGGGCCCCCCACCTACCGCGGGGTTTGTCGACCCCAACACTGCCTACATCTTGGACCAAATCCTCTGTTGCACGGGGCTGCCCTGAGCACTGCCGGGTGAAACACACCCCAAGTCGTGATGACCAGAAATGTCGCTAGACATTTGCCAGGGTGGGGAGGGGGGGGCAAAATGGCCCCTGTCGAGAACCACCGGCCAAGGGGGAATTGTGACCTTTTCCCATAAGAGGGCTCGCTGACCTTGGTGCGGGGTCTTGAGAAGCCACAGGTGACATATTCAGCCGTACCAGCAGCGGCTAGGAGAGGGGGCTAAGCTCGCCACCCACCCCCGGCTTCCTAAGCACAGAGGCAATAGGAGCCTCCTGTTGATGTGACCAAGAAAATACTCCACTCGCCGTTAAAGAAACATTAATTTCAAAACACACGGCTGACATTCCCCACAAAGTCAACAGGCACTAACTCCCTCCCCTGCAGCCTTAGGGACACATTAATTCCACCAGAGGCAACTTATGTTCAACTGTAAAAACAGCTATGAAAGGGAGGCGGAAAAGTACACGTGAGGCAAGACCCCAGGCACAGAAGATCCACCGCGGGTGGAGTTAGGAAGGGCTCCTTTGTGGGACCCACGAGAGCTCAGAGGAACAGGGCGGTGGAGTAAGTGACCTCCGACCGCCCAGCAGCTCATGACTTCTATCTGGACGCAGGCCAGCAATGCACTGACAGCCCCAAAGCGTCTCTGAAGATGGGTGACACCAGACACCAAACAGGCGTCACAAAACCCTCACTCTGTCCTTGCTGCACCCGGATGCATGAAATTGCTTCCTGCGCCCATCCGGTTAAAGTTTAAAAGATCTAAGATGGGTGGCCGTGTGTGGTTCCCAGGCATATGACCACCAATCACACCAAATGCACCAAACACATCAATTTCAGACTGGAGGTCACCCCTGTGACACATTTTTATCAGGAATCTTTTTCCAAAACGTATCTGCTTTATCCACGCCAAATCTTACCTCTTGTGGTATGTGACCCTGTCCCCTTCCCCCACTGACCTCAGAAGAGTTCTGGGGGCCCAGTCCCAGCTGCATTCCACCCACCCCACGCCACATACCTGACTGACATGTGGCCCCCAAGCAGCCTGCAGGCCCTGGGGCTCCCACAGCCCCACTCTCACTGTGGCCAATCCGGAGTCGCGGCACCAGCTCCCTGTCCTCTCCCAGACTAACACGGGGATCAAGAAGAAAAGCAGTAGAGGGGTTAAGAGAGCTCGGCTTTGAAGTCAAACAATGTGGATTCAAAGCCCAGCTCCCCCCCCCCCCCCCCCCCCCCTGCTCACTAGCTGTGTGACCTCGGGAAGGATCTAACTTTCTTAGACTCACATGTGGATGACTGTACTCTAACAAACAGCGAGCCCGACTCGTGTTTCAGGTCATCTCTGTTGTGCACATCACACCCGAAGAGCATCACCTGTGATTCAGGGTTTGGGCTTCTTGTGAAACAGTCTGAGTATCCCAGATTTTTATAGTCTTGTCCCCTGATCTTTCACAATTGCCTCATCCATATGTCATCTGATGGTGACATTTCTGTCTAAAAGCAACTTGCTTCTAGCCTATCTTTTAAGCATTCCACTTACTGTGCAGAAATAACCAATCTTGGTTTTTACACTCATATTCCAAAGATTTACTGACCTTATAATTAAATAATTTCATGAGGGTCTGTAACATGTGGATATACAGAAAAAGATCTATCAGCTATGAGCTTACGAAAGGCAGGGGTTGGTATAGTTTATAGAGAAACATGGAGTGCTGGATACATCAATGGGCCAGTTAAGTAGGGCTTTGGTGTGGCAACAGTCAGCCAAGTCCTACAGGAGGGCAGATGCCAGAGGAACTGTGGCCTGACTGGAGCAACCATCCACATCAGTGCACAGCCCTTACTTCTTCCATGTGGAATATCGCCCGTCTCCAAGGAGCTGGCTAATGAGAACATGGAAGGCAAGTTAACAGTACAGAGGGTGGTTTCTGCAAAAGCCCAGATAATTCCTTCTTCCCAAACATCTCAGGAGACCAAAGGCTGGGAAGGAGCAGTTCAGAGGGTCTGCCTTGGAAAGGCTGTACTTATGTTCACATCAGCGAAGTAGTCATTTGATGGTACTCAAAGCTCTGGCTTCGAGAGGTTTATGGTCAGCCGACTGCAGTGAGCCTCAGTCTCTCAGTGTCCCAGGTCTCCAAAACAGGCAGGCAGCTGTCCTTGACTAGCCAGCGTTTGAAGGTGTCCCCAGCCTTACTTCTCTGTTGTTTATTTTTACGTTGCAAAGATCAGGACAGTTGCATCACTAGCCTCCTTCCAGCAAAGGATGGAAAGGAAAGGTCCTATGGAATCCACTGCTTGGTACCATCATCGGCCACTCGGGGGATCCTTCTGCAATGGCTCATGGCAGGTTGTGGTATCACAGGCTCAATATACGAGGAAAGAGAGTGTCTGTCCTTTCTCTCAAGCCCCTGCTCTTCAACAGCACAGAAGTCTTAAAATGTCAGGTGTCTTTCACCTTGATGACTGGCTGGAAGATTGCCCAGGCACTGCATCACAGAACCTGCCTCGGCATGCGTCAGCTGCCACTGTGGCCAGACGGAACAGGGCACGGCTGGGGACACCATCTGCCGCCCTGGGGGACGCCTGGAGGCCAGCACGCGCCACGGCCACCGTGGCTCCACAGGCACAGCAGTGCCACACCTGACAAGGAAGCTGGAACCCCACTTCTGCGATCTTGCAGGTGGGTTTCAGGGTTCTTACAACTCTAAGTGATGGTACCTGGACTCCAGAAGGGAAAGTAAAAGTGTCTCAAAATGGCACCTGAGCATAAGCCTGAATAAGATTATGCCTGGAAAAGCTCAACCACGATGCCCTGGCTAACAAAGACCACATGCTATCCAAATATCCGGTTCAAGGGGCCACGTCCAAAGGCCACCACTGCCACATGGATGAAAAGATGGGTCTGTAGGGAGCACTTTGGCCCTCCAGGCAAGGGACCAACTGGACCTCAGGAGGAGGTGGGCATACCTGCTGGAGGCTCTAGAAACTGACCTCCAGGCTGGACCCGATGACCCTCCCTCCTCCTTCGAGGGAAAGCATCCCATGGCAGCCAGGATGCTGGAGAAGAGACGGGGCAGCATTCCTGTACTCAACAAACACTGAGGAAATGTCACCGTGGTCCCATCACTGTGCTATGAACAGGGAGACAGCGCCGGCCCTCATTTCACCTACATGTGGAAGCAGACAATTTTCAGGGTGACCCTTGGGCTAGAAGGTACCTTAGAAAACTCACAAAGCAACACACCAGCAGTTCCCTACCGCTTGGCAGCACACTCTTGCCTTTAATTAACAGAGAAGCTTCTGATGCCCTCTCAGGAGTCCCACACTGGCTGCCCTCCCTCTTGTTTGGGAAACACACCCTTGCCCATCCCCGTGCACTTTTGAGGCGGATGGCTCCTGCCGGGGGCCCCATCCTTTTCATTAAAGGTCAAAGAAGGCCACTCAGGATATTAAGAACAAATTAGCTGCGTTTCTTTTGGCTTCATCAGCATTTTATTTTTATCCTCGGACACAAGAGAAATGGACGACAGGGAGGAGGTGGCATCACCTGATGCCCTACATTTGTTTAACTACAGGGAGGGGAGGGTCAGGGGAGGGGGAGAGAAAAACAACCAGTTCCTATTGTGGTTACCACACAGACCGTTTACCATTTACATCAGCCACGTAAGCTCGCTCCGCTCCGTAGAGACACTTTCAGGCTTCAATCACTGAACGGCATCCACACGCCTTATGTTAGCCCTGGCGGTGGTTTCAAGAACCCCCAGCGCTTCTGTATGAGCTACTTGGCTTCTTAGATCACCCAAACGTTCTTGCAACAGATACACGATCTGATTTCAAGGAAACTAACGGATGAGAAAGGTGCGTACTGTTTTAAGCAGTGGAAGGATCTGCCCCTTTGTCCTCATGGGGTCCCTTAGGACAAAAGTGAAAAACGTAGAAGATTTGTCAAAAATAAACCCTTACAGCTCCCCGCAAAGGAAGCGTAACTTCCCTTTTGCTACAATGTCAACCCTAACAACCCGCTTCCATCTTCACGGAAGAGACAAACACATGGAGTTTCCTGTTTGAAAAACTGGATTGTTCAGCTACTGTATGTGGCTGAGGCAACGGACAATCCAGCTGGTGTTTACGGGACAGCTAATACTGTGCGCTCAGCAAATGCTGGAGAGGGTCAGCGGCACATTTTGGGAAGACACCCTCGTGCCCACGTGCGGGGTGGAAGGCACTGCAAACTGTTATCAGCTGACACTCTTGCAGCCAAGCTCACACTCCCCAGCCTCTCCCACTTCACGACTTTTCAAAAAGCAGAGGAAACAAAACCACACACAGCCCTACCACCATCTGGCGGCTTCAGCAAGCACGAGATTCTGGCAGGCATGGTACTGGCAGCCACAGAGACCAATATTCCTCTTTCTTTGTTGCTGTTTTAAAAGCAAAGCGAGAGTGGTAATATGGAAACACAAACACACGGACCCGCTCACACTCTGGGGAAGACAGAGCAGCAAACGCATTCCGACAGGGATCCTTCCCCACCGTCATTTCAGGTGGAAAGGCACCAGGCTGAAAGACGCCGTGGGGGGGATCGCCCAGGAAACGTCTCCGGCCCTCTGCCACCTGCCATTGGTAACGCCCACCACGAGGGTCTGCCTCTGACCCGCGGGCGCAGAGAGGTGCTCCCGCTGGAGGCAGGTGCACAACTCAAGGATGCCAACTCGGGCCAGCAAAGCAGATGTGGGCCGCTGTGGTTTCTTGGCTGGTGAAATTGAACTGTCGGGCAGATAAGATGCTTACAGCCACAGATCTGGGCATTACCTCTCAGGAGGCCTTCAGGGAAGGCCAGATGATTTAGAAGGGGGCCTGATGAACCCTACAGACACAGAACAGGGCAGTTATTCTAGGGATCAGAGAGAGCCTGACACATCCATCTCCTCAAAAGGGATGACACCCCAGAGAGTGAGCCCTTGATGCTGACTCTTGAGCTATGCCCTGGTTCTGCTTCTGCTGGTGACCGGACAGACCCTCCTTGGGACTAACAATTTATGCTTAAAACCTCTGCTATCCAGGGGCGCCTGGGTGGCTCAGTCACTTAAGGGTTCGACTCTTGGTTTCGGCTCAGGTTGTGATCCCAAGGTTTGTGAGTTCAGGCCCCACATGGGGCTCTGCACTGATGGTGCTGAGCCTGCTTGGGATTCTCTCTCTCCTTCTCTCTCTCTACCCCTCCCCCACATGCGTGCTCACACACTCTCTCTCAAAATAAATAAATAAAACTCAAAAAAAAAAAAAAAAAAAACAAACAAACAACAAACCTCTGCTATCCAGAATCAGGCTACCCTCATGGGTTGCTGGCCTAAGAACTATTCTACTCCTTTAAGGGGCTTCTGTACATCCCCGAACTCTGCCAGAATGTGTCAACTTTATCAGCTCTCAGGAAGCAATCTTGCTGCTTTCCAAGTTATTAGGAACAGCTACCATTTTCTGACTGCTTGTAATCTAATAGGCACCTGCAAGCACATTGTATCAATTTTTAGAACCTCATTCTACTCCTCATATAGGTATCATTATAAAGTAGGTATTCTTATTCTCATTTTACAGATAAGGGCAAGGAAGCTCAGAGAAGTTAAGTAATTTGCCCAAGGTGCCACAGTAGAGTTCAGGTTTGGGATCCAGGGCTGAGTCTATAGAACTTTTAAACATTCTTCAGGATATCTCACTATTACAAATACATCCCAAATATTTGACAGATGAGAAATTAGGTGTTCACCATCAGGGTCTCAGCACGTCACCATCTGCTAGCTTCCTTTGGAGGGGGTGCTATTTATTCATGCAGAGGACCCTGGACCCTTCCCTACTCACTAGGAGTATCTTTCCCAAAATCATCCTTTCAGCTTCTGCCCCATCCCAGGAGGGACCTCTGGAGTACAGTTTCATGGTGACGCTATCTTTACTCAGCCAAACTACAGACTTTTTCTTTTTCTACTAACATGGTGTCTCATAAAACAGCACAGGATGGGATGTGTGCATATCCCTGGACATAGCAGGTGCTCAGCAAACCTGAGTACGTGGGAAGTGGGAGGAATGCCAAGCTGCGAGTTCCAGGCCTCTAACACTGGCTCTTCCAAATTCTCTTAGCACCCCTCCCTGCTCCCCACTCCTCTCCTGTGTCTGCTGCACACCCCCTCCTACCACTGTGACAGGGAACTAATCAAGAGAAGCTAAGATATAAGATTCTAGAGGAAGAATGGCCACAATCAGCCTAGATTCCACCTGTGGCACACATGCACACAGTCAGACTTCCGGTCACTGACAGGGACTCATCTACTGTCTCATACTCCTCTTCCCCTCCATTTGTATCTCAAGCTGCACCTTCCCCAAATGGTTTTTGGGTGAATGTTTGGATGGCTTCTGATCTATTAGAAACCGGAACACTAACCAGAACAGACAACAGCAGGCTGGCTCGTAACAACCAGAGAAAGCAGGTATAGGGCTCAGGCGGGCAAGAGAGCAGCACCATGATGCAACCCAAGCATCCTCAGGACCCTATAGGCCCCCAGCCTGCTGTTCAACGCAAGGGCGTAAACTGGTTTTAGGGTCTAGTTCCCCAGCTGAGTCTCAAGGTCAACAGTAGCGATGTGAACCCAAAACTATTTTCAGTTATTTCTAGGTCTCCTTACTGCTCCGGCCCAATTTTCATTAAAGCAAGATACAACTCTAGCATCCTAATGACCCTCTGAGGCTGACCTAACTGGCCTGCATGATATGCCCCTGAGAGCCGGTCACGGGATGGGATGTGAACTTTCTACTCGATGATCAGAGCTACTCTTGTCCTTCTTCCTGCTCTGTTCTCCTGTGTCCTTCTCTTCCCCAGTTCTTCTAACAGAGCACAAATACTTCCTGAGGACAATAACTATTCGTGAGTGGTTTAAACCTAACTGTTGCCCAGTCATCAAACAAACCCAACAGGAAGTTGCCAGAAAGCACGGGACTGACCCTGTGTTCTGAGGGGGACTGCAGGAGTCAGGGTAACACAGGGGCTTTCCCTGCTTCGTCAAGTTCACTGCCTGACCGCAGAGGACTAGCTGGGTTTGGTTTAGTGCCACTGCACTGTGTATGTTCCGGTTGCCAACAGCTGTTCCTTCAGTGGGCTCTTGTGTTCCTTTCCTCTTCCCTGGGGAATGATTAGGGGCATGATTCTTAACCCTTAAGGTCTAGGCAAAAAGCAATTTCCTTGTCTTTTAACACAGGCGGGGAGGGGAAGCAAATGGGTTTTACCTTCTGGGATAATTCCAACTGCCTGTTAATGATGCCTGGAACACTGAGTTAAGAAGGATTCTGAGGCTGGATCTGGACTTGAAGGAAAAGAGGGTGCCTAGATCAGCTAGCAATGTCTGCCATGCATGCCTTGTATTTGCTACTCTGGCCCTAAAGTCTCACAGGAACTAGAGCAGTAACTTTTCAAACTTTCATGTGATCACGCGGGGATTTTGCTAAAGTGCCGATTGTGACTCAGAAGGTCTGGAGTGGACCTGAGATTCTGTATTTCTTTTTTTTTTTTTTTTTTTTCTTTTTATTTTATTTTTGGGACAGAGAGAGACAGAGCGTGAACAGGGGAGGGACAGAGAGAGAGGGAGACACAGAATCGGAAACAGGCTCCAGGCTCCGAGCCATCAGCCCAGAGCCCGACGCGGGGCTCGAACTCACGGACCGTGAGATCGTGACCTGGCTGAAGTCGGACGCTTAACCGACTGTGCCACCCAGGCGCCCCGAGATTCTGTATTTCTAACCAGCTCCCAGGTGAGGCCAACTTGCTGCCAGACTGGCAGCTACACTATGGGTCGAGGGTCGTGCACTAGCCAATATACCTTTCCCAAACTCCCTGAGAATCCACCACCACAGGGATCCCCCACCCCCGCAGGCAAAACGTAGGTGGGCCAGATGTCCTAGACTTGGGAGGAGGGACACAGGGGATGCCATACCCCCACAGGACACTGGGGCCTGCTGTTGGGACAGCCTCCTGCTGGTGAAGCTTCCTCACCCCTCACCAGAGGTTCCCCTGCCAACACACGGAACTGCAAATCTGGGTCCAGAGAGAAAAAGAGAGCTCAGGAGCATTCGACAACAGGTGAGGGCAAAGCGGCTGGACACAAGCTAAGTGCGGGTCACAAAGCGGTCCTTGATTCCCACTGGCCTCCACGTCCCCCCATGCCTAGGACATTAACTAGCCTTCAGAGTGACTCAGTATAAAAAAGTGGGCACGGGGGGTGCTTGGGTGGCTCAGTCGGTTGAGTGTCCAACTTCAGCTCAGGTCATGACCTGACAGTTCAAGAGATGGAGCTCTGCATCAGGTTTGCTGCTGTTAGCACAGAGCACGCTTCGGATCCTCTGTCCCCCTCTGTCTCTGCCCCTCCCCGACTCATCCTCCCCTCCCCTTTCTCTCTCAAAAATAAACAAACATTAAAAGAAGAAAAAAGCATGGAGTAAGCTTTCCCCTCTGCCTTATGGAGGATTAGTACCTCAGAGGGCTCCAGCACATGCAGTTAAGGATGGGACAATGGAGGAAGGGAGACCAAGGGAAACTAAGGGGACCAGATGTTGCTAGCTCACCTGCCTCTTTCCTACACTGTGATGCATTACCACACCGGTAACGCCGCCCTGGGCTTCCTACTTCCTGGGCCTGGGTCCCCCACTCCTCACGGACAGCAACAGCGTCCCAGCCAGCTCTGAATTCCCAGAGTCGGGCAAGATGTGTGGCCCAGAATAAAGGCTCCAGAGATATTTGCAGATAAAGGAAACCAAAACAGCAATAATTTTTTTTTTTTTAATTGGACAATAACTCATCCTGAAACGTAACGCAGATACTCCCAGCATGTGGGTAGCTGGGTTACATCTGAGCTCCCAGGAGGGGGCAATGAGCAGTTCTTTATCAGAGTTACACTCAATCGTGGGTCCTGGCTGTCCCATGGTGTGAAAACAAAAGAGGCGGGAGTTCTGACCCCTGTGAGCTCTGGGAGGCCTACCTGGCTTGAGGTTCAAGATCATTTAGTGAAAGGCTATATCTAGATGCTAATCTAATAAAGAATATTTAGATCAAAGCTCGGCTGTTTTGCCTGTGCAAGTAAAATTATAGGGGTACCTACTATGTGCACAGCATTATGGAACAATGGAGTCTTCTACCATGTAGGAAAGTGCACAAAAGAAAAAAAACAGGGCAAAATCAAGAGGAGTATTTTTATTAGCCTTTTTAGACAGGGGACTGATACGGCCCTCGGAAGTCCCCATCAGGATGGAACAGGGCCCATTAAAATGTTCACCATATTCAGAACATATTTTTTTTTTTTAGAAGATAATTACTAACAGTCTCAGGAAGCTTCAGATCCCCTTACGTGCTATTAGAAAAGCCTTTGCAGGCGCAGCTCTGTTGCCATGACAACGATTACTTGGCTGAGGTATAAAGAAGGACGAGGGATCCACCAAATGGTATTCTCAACAGTAAGCCCAGAGGTTTCTTAAAGCCACTTTCTAAAGAAGCTTCAGCATCTAGGGGTTAGAGAATGTTACACGCCGAATGAGACCTACAGGCAACCCGGTTTTAGCATGTTACTGGCATTTTTTTTTTTTGTCACCCTTGCCAAACAGTCGCCTAGACTCAGGTGAAGTATCTCCCAGGCCAGAGCACTTCCTCTGTCCCATGCTTGGAGGAAGGGGGCAGGGGACCCGTCCTCTGCAATCCTTGGAGTGAAGTGAATACAGGTGAGGCTGTGGGAGGGGTGGGAGCTCTCATCCGAAGAGGCTCTCCCGTTCCAAGCAGAAGGTTTGGGTAAAACACGCTGACCTCTTTGGTGACACCTACCATTAGCTCAATGAGGCCGAAAAAAACAGAAACAGCCACGGAAGATAGTTTGTCCTAGGTATTAAGTACAGGGCCAGTTTCTAATTCCAGCCATTAAATGCCACCCGGAAATTTCATGACTTCACTGTCCTACTGTTACCCTAAACAGAAACAGCACACCAGGCACCCTAATGGTATTACTCAGTGAACCACTTGGGAGGCTGTATATGGCAAAAACATAACCACATGCCTTGTGTCCACATGTGTCAACAGTGCACGGACCCACGGGAGAGGAACCCACCATGACGTGCGCCTCTCCAGTCACCTCTGCAGAGCATCACCGAGGACGGCCTCTCCCAGGGCCCCAGGCACCAGACACCTTTGAGATGGATGCAGAAGGATGCTCAGGGAGCTCCCAGGGGAACACATCTATGTAGAGCAGGTTGGGAGAAGGGGACAGGGCGGAACCGGGGGCACCGCCGGCTAAGTAACTTGCATCATGAAAGTGGATGCAGGCAGTGCTGGAGGGGGACCCCACATTCCACCCATGGGTGCTGCTGTGAGGAGTGGCACAGCCCGAAGAGGAGCCTTCCGGAGCCGGCCCATCAGAACAGATGCTCTCCTGGGCGTCTACTCCCATCCCGTCCAGGACGGAATGGCCCAGAACCCTCGTCTACCTTCAGTACAGCACGCCCCTCTGCTCATCACTTCCCAGATGGCCTCTGGACACCATGTGCATCTTTCCACGGTCGCCCTGCGCAGCACTACCTGGCACCACTACCCTGAAGCAAGCTTAAAGGCTCATCTCACAGGAGACAGAGGCAGAATAATTGAAATAATCTGTTCTTCAAACTCCGGTTTATTTAGTGCCTTACAAATAATTTCTACCATCCTAAGGCAGGACTGTGAAACGATCTGTGTGACCTATACGCTGCTCTCCACAAAATCAAACACCCCAGTGGGCTTCCTTTCACAGAAGCAGATTTGATATGAAGACCGTACCAATGAGCAGGTGTTTCTCCAGAATGCTGCAAGGCACCCCCCAGGGTTCCCACCAACGTTCCCAATCAGGAACCCAGCCGTCGTTCAGGGAAGGACCCAGCAACCCTTAACAGCACTGAATCAGCAAACCGGCTCAAGTTGGAGGCAAGAATTAGCTCCTGTAAGAATCAGCGTTGATTTGGTGAGCATCCCACAGAAAAGACACGGCACCAGCCCAAAACGGTGGTGACGACGGGGGAGGACAGAAGCACAGGGAGCGGCTCCTGACCAGAAGGCAGAAGACAAAGGGTGGAGGGACTGGCAGGGAGTCAGCATGTTCCTGTTACAGAAAAAGAAGCCGGCCCTCCCCCACCGTGGGACTGTTAGCCACGTTTCCAGATGACTGCACACGGCCACAGGAAACGGCACAGGCACTCAGCATCCAGATAGCAAGGAAGGCAAGCTTACAGCCCTGGGGATGCTAGTTTATTTTAAGAGACAATTACCCAGTTATTACAAACCTGAGACCGACCTTTCAGCTAGAAAGTTTGGCATCAGGGACCTTCTTGTCTCCAGAAAGAAAACAGGAAAAGCAACAACGTACGAATGGCTTCCAGTTTAAAGAGTGTGTGTGTGTGTGTGTGTGTGTGTGTGTGTGTGCGCGCATCTGTGCACACGTGTGTGTGAGAGAGAGACAGACACGAGTGAACCCAAGGGCAGGGACAGACCCCCCAGCAATATACTAGGCTGCCAATAACACTGAACTGTATTCAGCTCACCAAAAAGCATTCGAAAGTGGACGAGTAACTGTTGGAAAAAGAGATTAAGCAAACCCAATGTTCGTATTTTTGAAGTTCAAAGACTGAGCCCCATCAAGTACATTAAGTTACAGGACAGACACCAGCCAGCCACGGACACCCTACTGAACAAGCAGACAAACCCAGTACTCAGGCTGCTGCCCCCAAGCTCATTCCTCCCAATGAACGGATTCCTTGAGGCTTGATGCTAGGACAAAGGAGCCCAGGGGGTGTTGCTCTGGCCCTGGAAAGACAGCATGATTCCCGAATGCCCAAGAGGACAATAAAGGTCCCACTGGTTACACATCTGCGCCCAGTCCCCCGGCTACACCAACTCTAGGTCAGCTTGGTGTGACCCAGCTGAGCAGCCATGTTCTAAGAGAGGTTCAGATCTGGCTTCTGGAGTTGAGCATCCCAAGTCACTGTTCCAGCTCTTCCTCCAACCAGTGGTGTAACCTTGGGCACCATCCACTCTGAACCTCAGTTTCTCCATCCAACAGCACTTCTTCCCACAGAGGACTGAGTGAGATAATCCACATAAGATGCTTAGGCACCTGTGCAGGCTCTCTGCAGACACGGTACTCAACAGACACTCGCTGTTATCATGCTATTAACATTCAAAACCACAGCCGCCCGATTCCAGATCTCTTCACTTGAGCCTTTGTGTGCAAAGCTTCACACAAGAGTCTTTCAACTAAATCTGGCTTGGGATTGACATCCCACCTCATTCCCAGATGCATTTGAGTTTTCTGTTTAAAACGTCAATTGCAGCAGAAATGTCTGTAGTGATCAATTAGGAAGAGGAGGTCACTGCCTTCAAAGACGGCCACAGAAAGGCCCTTCAAGCCTCTTGGGACGGGTGTGTATGGCTGCACAGGTTGTGCACTGCATGACTCCAGGGGATACCATTCCCACAGACAATGAGTCATGAGCATCCAAAAGTCTGGTTTCTACCCCAGTCAAATCCAGAATGAGATGTGAATGGAATCTGAGTCACAGCACTGCCGGCTCTGTTGCCCCTACCCTGCTCCGTTCCTTTCCCTTTGTCTGTTGGCAAAGCTTAAAATAGACTAATTCAGGGGCGCCTGGGTGGCTCAGTCAGTTGAGTGTCTGACTTAAGCTCAGGTCATGATCTCACAGTCCGTGAGTTCGAGCCCCACGTTGGGCTCTGTACTGACAGTGCAGAGCCTGGAGGCTGCTTCAGATTCTGCGTCTCCCTCTCTCTCTGCCCCTTGCCTACTCGCACTCTCTCTCCCAAAACAAAATAAATACACAATAAAAATTTTTTTTTAATAAAATAAAATAGACTAATTCACTCTCAGCAAAGGGACAGCTCCCACTCCAGATGGCTCGAAGAGAACAGGGTGATTATCTGCCACTGACACCTGGTTCCAATGGGGCCAGGTGTGACTGCCGATGGCCCGCCGCCTCTGTGAAAAATCATACGTTACGTTCTCAGGAATCACTTGACTACCACTGAAGTTGCCACACCTTTTTCTCTCCTTTCTGGGTGGATGGGTAGATTTTTTTTTTTTTTTCCCTGATGTACAAAGGCCAACTCACCCTTGTCCTCATTACGGGGATGGAAAAACATCTCCGGCTTCCAAACCAAATGGCACAGTCACTAGGAGACCTCAACTTATCAGAGAGGTGCGTGTTCCAGAAGCCTGTTTACATTTGGTGTTTTAAAAATGGACATGGCGGGCACCTGGGTGGCTCAGTCGGTTAAGTATCCAACGTCGGCTCAGGTCGCGATCTTGAGGTTCGTGAGTTTGAGCCCCACGTCCGGTTCTGCGCTGGTGGTGTGGAGCCTGCTTGGGATTCTCTCTTTCTTTCTCTCTCTCTGCCCCTTCCCCACTTGCGCTCTCTCTCAATAAATAAACTTAAAAAAATTTTTCTTTTTTAATGGACATGGTTTTTTCCCTGTGAAGAAACAATGCCCCAGATGGTAGTTAAGTTCTCAGGCTAGCCCCCACGCTTTACCCATGACATCCCTGAGCCAATTACTACTGAACGTGACCATAGCCTGTTTCTAGGGGGGAAAAGCACTCAATTTCAATGTGGGACAAAGAGAAAAGACAAAGAGAAAAGGGCAGTAGGAGGCAGTGAAGATCCTCCTACATTTGAAAAGACAATGTTTCTCATGTCTTTAATAAATGTGCCACACCTACCATGAACAGATGCCGGGATTAGTCAATAAAACAGTCCTTGCTCTAAAAATGGCTCACAGGCCCCTGGTACAAAACGAGAACTAAAGAGAAATGGACAATACGACGTGCTAAGTTTCCAAATTTGGGGAAATCAAGAAGAGCTTGTCTACGCTGAGCACGCAGGGGCCCAGCCAGGCTAAGAGAGTGTGCCGGTGGGTCGAGAGGGTGGGGAAGAACCCATAGTGAGGGGGGACAGGTCTGGAGGCCTCTCAGGAGTCCAAAGTGGCTGGAGCCTTGTGGATGTGAGGGCAGGAGCCAGAGGATGAGGCTGGAGAGAGAGGCAGGAAGAGGCCCAGCCTCGAAATGTCCTGAGCAACAAGGTTAAGGTTGGGGGAGAAATTTTACCCCAAGGCAAATGGAGAGCCACAGAAAGGTTTGAGAGAAGCAGCATGGCCAAGAGGCAGAAGCAAGCCAGGTCCATCAATGGATGAATGGATAAATAAGATGTGGCAAATCCATACAGCATAGAACTACATAGAACTACGTAGAACACAGAACTCAACAACATCCATAGAACTCAGCCTTAAAAAGAGATCCTGTCACATGCTACCACTTGGATGAACCATGAGGATGCTACGCGGAGTGAAATAAGCCAGTCGCAAGGAGACAAATCCTGCCTGAGTCCACTTAAGCAGGGACCTACAGGGGTCCAATTCACAGACTCAGAAAGTGGAATGGTCGTTGCCAGGGGCTCGGGGATGAGGAAAATGGGGGAGGGGGGGCGGGCTCTTGTCTAATGGGTACAGTTTCAGTCTTGCAAGATGAGAAAGTTCTGGAGATTGATTATATGACAAGGTAAATACACTTACTACTACTACTGAACTAGACACTTAAAAATGGTTTAAAAAAAAAAGATGGTAAATTTTACATGATGTGTATTTTACCACAATAAAACTGAAATTACAAAAAAATTCAAAAGATTTCAATGATCTCGTCTCAGCTCCAGCTTCCGTTCTGGGAACGGTTTTGGACGACAAACTAACACAAGAACAGGAATGGGACGCCTTTCCTAGACCGGATCAGCCCGGTGGCTCGCACTCCTCCGGCCGGCTTCCTCCGTGCTGGGGCAGCTGGGCCCCAAGACCTTCGACCTTCAGGGTCCACCTGTCCCTCCTCAGCATTACTTTTCCCATTGCCTGCATCAGAGGTGACACTGCCACACGTCAGGCCGTATCTGCCTCTGATTGAACCAGGAGCGCAATTGCACGTTTCCAAATGCAGGGTCCGGGGAAACCAGACCAAATCGGAAGACACTCGACAGAACAGGGCCAACGCTCTGTGTGGCTCTACGGGCTACCCGGGGCTTGAGGGTGCAACAGGTAAGGTGTCACCTGCAGTGAGCTGTGAAACTGAGCCAATGTTCATTTGCATTTGGGTTGCCAGGGAAGCAAGTGGAGGTAAGAGCACTAGCTCAAGGCACCTTCTCATTCGGTGGGCGGTTCCTCCCCTGCAAATGTGCTTGTTTCCGGCAGTAAAAAGACCCCACTGGTGCTGCTTTGTTACCTGAGCTCGGCCCATCAATACGCCTAACTACAATCTGACACCCGGCCTGGAGCTAGTTGCCAGTGACTCCGCCCCCACGTGCCAACACAGGGTATGGGACATACGACAAATAAGACCATCCCTGCTGTTGGGGTGCCTGGGTGGCTCAGTCAGTTAAGCGCCCAACTCTCGGTTTCCGCTCAGGTCATGATCCCACGGTTCGTGGGTTTGAGCCCCACGTCAGGCTCCACACTGACGGCAAGGAGCCTGCTTGGGATTCTCTCTCCCCTGCTCTCTCTGCCCTTCCTCCACCTGCTCTCTCAGTCTCTCTCTCAAAATAACTAAACTTAAAGGGGGGGAAAAAAAAGACCATCCCTGCTGTCAGTAGTCCACGGTCTCATGAGAGAGTAAGCTCCATCAAGTCACAGGTATGACTGAGTAGGGGAACACGAAAGCAAGAAGGGGGACGAACAGGGCCCTGTGAGCCCCCGGCCCCTCCAAATCCTCTCAACAAATTCCTTTTCGGAGTCTGCGGTGATTTCTCTGCTACAAAGCAAACTCTTGACTGATGACAACGTCTGGGAGAGAATTGAGCCCTTCTCAACTAACCCCTTGAGCAATGAGGCATTTAGCTATTGAAATCTGGACTGCTTTTTCCTTTCAATTTTTGAGCTCCTTTAGGAAAAAACAAAACAAAACAAAACAAAACAGGGATTGATTAGCAAACAATCAGATTAAACTAGCAGAAATCCACACCTACTGACCAGCATTTCATCTGCCCTCCAGCCTGCGACAAATCCTAATGTTTTTCCCATCAGGATTATGTAAGCAGGAACCCACAGCTGGAAATGCCGTCTGCTCGCAGAGTGAGGGCAGGGTGTCTCCGTCTGGCACACAAAGTGCGTCGGACTTAAAGTCTGTGCCTAATGTTCTTCCCAGGACTCCTTCCCAGAACACTGGTGGCAACAAGATGATTTTCAGGCAGGGCTGGGCATCCAGTGAGGACACCCTCCCTGCAGTAAGAGGTGGTGATGCGGCCACCGGGCAGCTCTGAGTCAGGGAGACCAGCAGCTGTGCCCAGGGGCCCCAGGACTCTCCCATTTCCAGGGGAACAAGTACTCACCAAAGGGCCATGAGATTGGTAGCAGACTTTTAGGCCCCAACAGGCCATTAACTGCTTTAACCCATTCACCTTAATTTCCCTGGCCTATCAAGTACAAAAGACCCGATTCCCTTCTATTTCTTACAAATTAGAGAACCACAAGATCTGGGCCGGTCCTTGAAAAATCAGCTGGGACTTCCTAAGGGATCTCACCTCAACCTGAGATTTGGAAAAGAATTTTTTGAGCAGCAAAACCCTATTTTGACTTCAGATGCTTTACAAAGAAAAGAGGTCCAGTGCTGGCCAGAGGGGGTAGGGGAGCATGGGGGCTCCTCACAGACTGTTCTCCACCCCAATCCCCTGGGCACCACCTGTGAGCTCACCTATATGACAATGCTATTCAAAAATTAGAGCATACCTGCCATTTTAGGGTCCTCAGAGATCTAAGGAAGTCAGCTGGCAAGATTTACCTCCACCTTTACACTCTTCACTCGGGGCAGAAACCTTATGCTAGGCAATGTATATTCTTTCTTTTTTAATTTTTCAAGTGTTTTATTTACTTTTGAGAGAAAGAGCATGAGCAGGGAGCGGCAGGGAGAGAAGGAGAAGAGGATCCGAAGCGGGCTCTGTGCTGAAAGCAGTAAGCCCGACATGGGGTTCAAACTCACGAACCACGAGATCATGACCTGAGCCGAAGTCAGATGCTCAACCGACTGAGCCACCCAGACTCCCCTATTTTTTTTTAATGTTTATTTATTTTTGAGAGAGACAGAGACAGCAGGTGAGAAGGGGAGGGGCAGAGAGAGAAGGAGACACAGAAGCCAAAGCAGGCTCCAGGCTCTGAGGTGTCAGCACAGAGTCCGACACGGGGCTTGAACTCACGGACCAAGAGATCATGACCTAAACTGAAGTCGCCCGCTTAACCGACTGAGCCACTCAGGTGCCCCTATACTTTATTTATAATATTTATGATAGCTCTGCATGCTGGGCATTAATATTCCCACTGTGGATGAGGAAACCAAGGCAGAGGGACCAAGACACTCACTCCAAGAGGTGGCCTGGCATGTAAGCCCTCACCCCACCCCAACTGTGTTCGGGAAGTGGGATTCTTTATGTAGGCTCTGCAGATTTGGTGTAAGTGTTATGTAGAAGAACTCCTTCCAGACCCCTACCTAAACACTTGTTTTGTTTTGCTTTGTTTGTTTCCTAAACACTTCTTATAACAATACTCTCAAGCTGCCTGTGAACAGAGAGGGTAATAAGTAACTTGCCATGGGTCACAAAGTAAACATAAAGGACGTGGGCTTTAGGTCAGATTGTGTGCCTGTAAAGTCCATGCTCCTTCCACCAAACCCCACTGCTTCTCAAATCCCTCAGGCGGCTGCCTAGGCCTCAGGGGAAGGTAGCGACCACTGGTCACCACCCTCCACGTACCAATTTTCACAGGCGAATGGACAAGTACCCAAAACACACTCTTCTGTTTTACAACATTCCTGGTTTTCATTCACGGAAAGAGTAAGCTGCTGGTGCATCGTTCTGCATTATCACGAGACAGATTTCCAAAGATGATGTCAACAGGGCAGAGTCTGTGCCAGTTTTTTCATATTCGATCCGCAGTTGACAAAACTAATACTTGGACAGCTGGCAGAGCAGATCTGGTGACCCGCTCCTAAAGCCACACGTGCTTTTTGTGCATTGTGACCAGGGCGACGGATGGCAAAGAACAGCAGCAGGGGGCCGTGGCCATTCCTTTCATTCCGGAGGGACACCAAGTACGGGGTTTCCTGCACACGCCTTCCCCTATAGGCTCTGCAGTGACCCTGGTACCCAGCAGCTCTCCGCAACGCAGGTGCCATCGGCTTCAGCGCAGCACCACAGACACGGAGCGAGAAGAACAGCCTTCTCCAGGCCCAGGGAAAGACAAAAGAGAAGAAAACCAACACAAAAAGCAGCAACCGATAAGCAAGCTGAAATACAGTTCTAAGGAACAAACGGGAACAGATGTGAGACAGTCTCAGACTTAACGATGACTTTTACACAGCCTCAAAATCATTTGACGCTAACAGATTTATAACATTTGCGGGGTAGGATGGCTGGGAAATGCAAGGATGAAGTGCTTTGCTGCAAATGACTTGAACAGATGTTTGCTAAGTTTATCTCAAATCTTCTCGTACGTGTTAACGGGAGGTAATTAGCATTCACGGGAGGAGGATTTCACCTGAATTTCATAGAGTTGACATCTATTAAAGTTAACAGACAAAAAGGCAGAGCCGTGAATGTTCTTTTAAACTGGCACCTGAGAGTCTTCGCAGAAAGCAAAATAGGCACAAACTGCCAAAATTTGCACTCCAGATGACAGGCATCCTGGCAGCTCCCAAATGCCCAGCCCTCCCTTCCGCTGTCTCTCAGCTTCTGTACATGCCATTCCCTCTGCTGGGACAGTGCCCTTCTTGCTGACTTCCACGCACCCTTGTGACCCTGCCTGGATGTCACCCAGATGGGAGTGGCACTCCTGGAGCTCTGCCTCCAAGGAGCCCCCTCGCTGTGGGAACTCTGCACCCATCACTACCGGACACACTGTTCCGCCACTGTTCCCGTCCCTCTCACCCCACTCACCCCATGGAGCATGTCTCCTCCACTGCGACTAAGCTTCTTGCCGCTGGGGCTCGTGTCCATGGCATAGTGCCTGGCGTGAGCAGCGCTCAACAAATACTTGCTGAATGATGGAAAATGGAAGGAAGACATCACCGGGAAATGGGGGGTGGGGGTGTCATTAAAGACAATAGAAATGTGAACAAACACAAAATAGATCTGGTTGATCCTTCTAGATCTTTCTTTAAAAAAAAAAACAAAACCTTTTTTTTTTTTTTTTTTTTAATATCCAGCTGGCTAGATAGAAGTATCACAGAATTTAGACGCCTGGAACTGGAAGGGATCCTGAGTCACATGGCCCAATATCTGTATAATGCAGGGAACATGTGTCTGCCTTGCCCAGAGTCAAACCCATCGCTGATGCTCTGTTCTCCTGGCAGACGATGCTCCCCGAAGAGCCATAAGCTGCAGGCCTGTTCTTCTGCAGGAGAGTAACAGTACACAAATTAGAGCAGAGGGTTTTTTTTTCCTTTCCACTGTTTCAACTTTCTCCAGTTTATCATCTCCAACAGATGCCAAAAAACCCACAAAAACTTAGAGTTAGGACTTCATACTCAGAGGTGGGTGTTTTTGTCCTTGGGAACATGGAAAGTATCAGTGTTCTGAAAGGGATGCTTTTTGCTCCTCTCTTCTCGATAAGGCATTCATGAAGGGCACTGGAAGGGAACTTTAATTCTTAACGGTGCCCAGCAAGGTCCTGACACACAGCAGATGCTCAAAATACCAGAGCTGGTCTTTTACCAACATAAACCCAATGTTGACCACACCCGTTTAACGTTTGAGGCCCTCCATTCTTCTCCTGAAAATCCCGTTAGATGGCACAGGGCAAAGCGCTTTTTAGGAGTCACCTAAAAAGTTAATTAATGCCAATCAATTTTATTACTAGTATAATAAAGCTAGGATCCAACCATTGTGTGAGGAGAGGCGTTACAGTGGCAATGGCCACCTTATGCGTACAGAAGCAACACTCTGAGGAAGGAAAAGCCGGTAGCAATGTTCAAACATCATTTCTTCTTTCTGCATAAAAAATTACGTTAAAAAGCAGAACAACAGAATTTCAATGCCTCACCAAGCTCTGATAGTACAAATGAAACCCTATCTTGAAGACTTGACACAGAATGCGATTCCTTGTATTGAGCACGGTTGCCCAGTTCAAAGGCCACCCTCGCCCACGTCCCAGCCCCTTCCTGCCATCCCTCTGGAGAATCAAGACGAAGGGGAAAAAACATATATGTATATATATGCATATATAGCTACTCTGATCACCTGGAATCCCTTCACCCATAAAGGCAACTTCTAACTATCTTCCTTCCCGCACATTCTCTTCCTTCCCATTCCCTATGCAAACCCACAAGGAAGGAAAACAATGAGTTCACTTGCAATCACCATGACTTTGACCTTTAAATGTTTAACCAGGGATGTTTTTTAAGGGCCAGATAAAGAGGCAGGTGATTAGTTTTCAACATGAGTCACAATATCCCCACAGTGAAATAATTCAATTAAATATTTAGTGGCCTTTGGTTTTGTTTGAGGCGCTGTGTATGTCGGGGCCTTGTTAGCTCTGGCCACCATCTCACGAGTGAAGAAAGAGTCCGCTCCCAGGCAGGGCCGAGTTGCTTAGGAGAGAGAAGGCAGCCCTTCTCTCCAGCACTGGAAAGCATAAGTGTCTCTCACAAGCAGAGGCCTCTCACAGAGAAATCCTTACTAAGCCTTGGAGGGCCCCCAAAGATTCTCGCGAGGGTTCCCGGCACTTAACTGTAGGTTTCAGGCTTTGGTTGGGTTTTGCTGGTCTCCAGGTGACGTGTTACCATGAGCTGGCTTTCCCCCCTCAGTTAAGACGACTCTCCCCAAGTAATATCCCAAGAAGATAAGGGGAGGGGGCCTAGGGTAAGGTCAGAGAACAGAAAACCCACCCCTGTCCAAGAACAGGACAGTAAGAACGATCGAACCTGTCTGCCTTCATTGGCCCTTCCAGGAGCTGGAGCACAGGGATCGGGCAAAGCATTCCAGCGCTATCTATTCCAGAGGACTGTGTCATCGAAGGACTCTAATGATGAAAGATTCCCCAAACTACTCCGTGTGGTTGTTCTGAGGCATGTTTAACTTTGTCTGTTATCATATGAACTCACACAAATGTTTATCCTTCTCACAGAGGCCACAGGGATCAATCTGTATGCATTTGTGTTCCTATGTATGTATTTCCCCAGAGAGTTTCCATGAAGATACTGATCAATCACTTTTGTGGATGGCAATCATGAAAGGCTAAAATTATCGGGAAACACGGTCAGGCTCAATTCTGCGAACACCCCATTTTCTTTTTAGCAAACACAAATCAATCTGGCACCTGAAATAGTTTGGTGCTCTGACCCTCTCCCAAAAACAACTCATCTGCACAGTGAACTTTTGTTTGAATTAACAAATCACCGCCAAAGAGTGAAATTTATAACATTAACCACCCGGCTGAAGCATCTGACTTTAAAACAAAACAAAAAACAAAACAAAAAAACCCAAAAAACAAAGAGCATCTAAAACACGGAAGCACCTTATAAAACATGCTGCCTCCCTGCCCTTCCTGGGGGAGACAGGAAAACTGTCTCCTTTCTCTTATCATCTACTCAAAGTCATCAACCATTGCTTCCTGTCTGTGAAGAGGTAAGCACTGGTTAAACGAGCCTAAAACAAAGGAGACAGGTGTACTTGCCATCTCCATCAGACACGCTAGCCAGCACTCGTGCATGGGTTCAAGAAGGCTGGACACCGCGCAGAGGCCTGCTAGGGCAAGAGAAGAGTAAGACCCCGCTCTCCAGGACTGGAGCAGAGCGGGAGAGACAGGAACAGGTGCACACTCTTTACTCTCAGTGACACAAGCGCTCCAAACCAAATGGCACCGTGTGTCCATGGCAAGGGAATGCCATGTTTTGAGCAGGGCAGGGCCTCTACTCGAAGATTCGCCGCCCAGGTTGTAAGAGGAGACGCAGTGAGCAGCAAGGATCAGCGTACGGAGAGGAGGCGGCCAACAGCAACCTGGTCTCGGTGGTGACGTGCTAGAGAAGCAGAAAGGAAAGGGGCGGACACAAGGGAACTACAGGGAGTATTGGCTCCCAGCTAGACAGGGCCAGAGGGATCAAAACACGGGACCAGGGGACCTCAAGAGGGCCAGGAACAGACATGGAAAGCAGGAGGAGAAAGTTTGGTTTGGCAGACTCCACTGGGTGGACTGTACTGTGCCAGGCACATGGATGGCACGGACATCAACGATCGAACCTGTCTGCCTTCATTGGCCCTTCCAGAAGCTGCCTTGTTTGGATGGATGGAGACCAACCAGCAGACAGCTGGACTAGGAGATTGGAAGCGGACCCAAGGAGGTGGATTTGCCCAGAAGAGGGATGTGTGGGCACCAGAAAGAATGTGCCCTACACATAAAGCGCTCTCCTCCCCTCCACATTACAAATGGCAGATGTCTGGCAAACGCCTGGAAATTTCCTGACACGCACCTCATAAATGCTATAAACAACATGCCCACATTTCCCCAGCCACAGACCTCGCAGCTGGAACAGCACATGGCCCCAGAGCTGTCAGCGCCAGGATGTGTGGATTTCAGATCCAAATATCCAAATCACCCCCTTTCAGGGAAATGGTATTGTGGGCGGGGCTCTGGGCTTGGGAGCCTGCAGGAGAGTCAATGAGAAGGTGCAATGTTAAGTGATCGTCATCCTGTTGAACATTATCAAGGACTCTCCTCGTGGCACTGCCTCCTGCTAGTTACATGCTCCCTGAAAGGATTTTTCTGAGCCTCAGTGTGCTCATCTATAAAGTGGGACTCTCTCCAGGCCTTGAAAGACTGCAGTTAAGGAACACGTGAGTTAAACCTCAGAAGAATACACTATAAAATGTTAAGCCCTCCACAAGCACAAGGGATTCTTGCTAAGAAGCAGAATCCTTCTGATCCTTGCATTGAACCTACCACATCAATTCTGACTCATTTTTACAGGTGGAATTTGGGTCCAAAGAAATGAGTGCACGCTCGAGAACTGAAGAATGACAAAAGCTGAAACTTTAGACAGACCAGTACTTTCGGACTCTAACCTTCAATTCCCCAACACAGACGGCTTTCGCAGCAAAGTTCAGCTGGTACAGACCATCTACTTTCAAGGCAGCTCTACTCCCAGAGGCAGCCCAGTCCTGGCTCCAGAGAGAGAAGGCCAGCCAAGTCCCCCATGCACAGAAACTGCAGCTTTGAGAATCATCGTGAAACGGGCTGAAACACTCCAGCTGCAAGCACAGCTCTCTGCTGCCTTTCTTAAACACACCTAGTTCCTTTTATTCCCTGATGAACACACTCCCAGGCTGCAGAAGGCTTTGGAAGGCTACACGCCATTTTCATGAGCAAATCCTCTTACAGGGCCTTTTCCAACCAAGAAATCCAGATGACAGGATGACGTCCCTGCAATATCTCCCCTGCCTCTCTGCACCTCTCAGTTTACAGGGTCAATGTTCCATGGTCTGTGCCTCTGGCTTATGCGTAGTGAGCACCTACTGTGTGCAGCAGAGCCTGCTGGCAGCCGGAAGGGAGGGGCCGTGTCTAAGCTGGACTGGAGGGCGGGTCTTGTAATCATGGCCCTGTGCAGGCAAGGATGCTGATGAGGATGATGGAGGAGGAGGAGGAGGAGGAGGAGGAGGAGGACAATGACGACAGTGATGACGGGGGACCCAACAAAAGCACAACCACAGGGACCCTGAAAGGCTATGGGAGAGGAAGGTGCAAGGGCGTGGGTCCTCCACAAGTGGAATTAACTTCTCACACATTCTAATGTGTCACCAGTTCTTGTCCTGGGAACATTCTACGTGCAGTGCTGGGCAGTTTCTCAGCTGCCTTTTCTGCCAGAATGCCTGAGCTAAAGGATAATCCCATGGTCCAGGCAGCCCCAGTCAAAGGGGCCCCGAGAAGCATTACATCCAGAAATTAGCCACCTTGGCCACGGAACTGGGGGAGGGGGTGGGTATGTGGGAGGGGACGTTGTGAGATTCCATTCTGTAATGCAGTTTGTTGGGAGCTACTCAACCTGGCACTGGAAAAGAGGTGACATGAGATGGGGTGATTAAAAATGACCAAAGCCCTAGGGGCGCCTGTGTGGCTCAGTCAGTTGAGCACCCGACTCTTGATTTCGGCTCAGGTCATGATCTTAGGGTCGTGGGATTGAGTTCCTCATCAGGCTCTGCGCTGACAGCACAGAGCCTGCCTGGGATTCTCTCCCAATGGCGTGACACTGTCATTGTCTACACACAGAACTGTTCCATGGATAGAACACTAGCCAGGATGCTAGTGCAGCACAGGTCATAAAGGAGCAGGCACTAAAAGCTTGGCAGGGGGCAGAGGGGTGCTTCCTGCCACAATCAGCAAGTATGAACTCCATCAGCCTCGCTGCTCCTGGGCATCTCGCTCTCGGATCGTGTTCCCCAGAACACAGCACCAATTATCTCTTCCAATTAAACCACCACCACAGGACACTAAATCCAGTGACACAAACCGGCAGCAGGATGCTCGCTCAGCTTCGGGCTGGCATTTATGACCCTGATTAGCAGGAAGGCTCCGTCTCCTGCTCCCCACAGCTTGCCCGGGGAACCCAGAACGGCAGGTGAGCCCAGTAGGACCCTCCACCTCCCTCCCCCACAGGCCCCTGAAGCAGGGGCTCTGGAAAAGGGCAGAACGACACTGATGGCAGAATCCAGAGAAGCCAGGGCTCCCTCACCTTCACGTCTGCTGTCCTGCACGACAGCAGGGCTTTCAGGATGCACGAACCCCAAAGGGGGTTCCTTCCCCGTTGACGAGAGCAATTTATAAAACATCAAGTTACAGGCATTTTGTAAGCTAGTATATTCCTGTGACTGGGGGCATACAGCGGGCCAGAAACCGTGAGGAGCACTGACAATATTTCATTCAATCCTTATGGCAAGCCTCTGAGGCAAGTGGGGTGTTACCCACCCTCCATTTCCTTTTATTTTTTAAGTGTTTATTTTTGAGAGAGAGAGAGAGAGAGAGAGAGAGAGAGAGAGAGAGAGAGAGAGAAACACATTGCACAAGCAAGGGAGGGACAGAGAGAGAGAGGGAGACACAGAATCTGAAGCAGGCTCCAGGCTCTGAACTGTCCACACAGAGCCCGACACGGGGCTTGAACTCACAAACTGTGAGATCATGACCTGAGCTGCAGCTGGATGCTTAACCAACTGAGCTGCCCAGGCGCCCCTATTTTTAATTTAATTTAATTTTTATATTTTGACAGAGAGTGAGCACAAGCATGGGAGAGGCAGAGAAAGAGGGGGAGAGAGAGAGAATCCCAAGCAGGCAAGCAGGTTCCATGCTCAGTGCAGAGCCTGATGCAGGGCTTGATCTCACAACCCTGAGATCATGACCTGAACCAAAAGAAAGAGTCAGACACTCAACTGACTGAGTCAACCAGGCGCCCCTATGTGTAATCCTTTTAAAACATATTATGCACGTTTGGCTTTCGGTCAACAAAGCCATCAACAGACAAGTGGTTTCCCATTACGCAGACAGCTGTCAACCACACGGGGACAACGGTAACAAGGGGCAGGAGCAGAGGGAAAGAACTGCAAGAAAAGGACATTTAAGAAGGACTCGGGGGGGGGGGGGGGGGGAACAAAGGGATGGAAGGGCCACTGATATTTTCCATTAATTTGATTTACAAAGAGTTCACATTTTTGATCTGGTTTCTAATGGCGATTCTAAGGAAGAAGGGACAAGTGGTAACACATCTGCCCAGTTTACAGATACTGGAAGTGAGATTCAAAGAAATTAAGCTGTACACCAGGTAGTGTAGACACTTGCTACACCGTGGAAGCAGGAAGACATGGGAGCCCCACTTCAGGCTTCCTGCCTCCTGCCTGCATTTCACCACGACCCCAGGTGATTCTCAGGCTCTTTAAGGTGAGAAGTGTTGATCTAGTGCATAGGCTTTGGGGTCAGAAAAATCTGGGTTCCGCTACTTGTATGTGACCTAGAGTAAGCTCCACAGCCAGAACCCTCTCATCTGCGAAGCAGTGCTCACTTACAAGGTCAAGCACAAGTGAGCAAAATAATGCAGGTAGAGCACTCAGCACAAAATCCGCTACAAAAAAAAAAAAAATAAAGGAGCAGTTGGCTGTGCCATCATCAACACTTGAAGGTAGAGCCCAGGTCACAAGATCCCACCTCCTGTCACCTTCATCTCTCTGGAAACCTGTGGCCATGACACTCCAGAACCTGCCCGATATGTTGGAATGCCCCTCCCCCACCCAATGTGTTCGCCGACATAAAGCTGCCAACCACATTTGGAACCAAAGACACACTTGTATGATGACAAAAGGTGGCGTTTAGAGTCTCCGTCAGCCAGCACCCTCCAAGGCTTTGCCCCTGAGCTTAAAACACCTCACACACCGGGTGCTTCAGTTCAAGACAAGGAAGCCGGGGCTGGGGATGGGGGGGGGGGGGGGGGGGCAGGCCAGCAATTCTGGACCCTGACTCCAACAAGCTGCCACAGCTGGGGGCCCTGAGGGCAGCACAGACCAAAGGCCACTGCCTTGACCTGAGAATCTCCCCAGTGACACAAAATGTCCTTTACTTCCAGAGCCAGCAAACACAACACGCTGATTTCACAACGGGGGAGTCCTTCCAGGCACTGGAGGCACATACACGTACAAAATAAAGGCAGGGTCTACACATCAGGGCACAACACCTCTGCACAGGTCACACTCTGTCCTGGCCCTGTCCACACCACATACCCGACCTGGCATCCCAGTCAACTCTTGCCTGTCCCTCACTCATCTCAAGGCTTACCATCCTAGGAGGTCTCTGGCCCTGCCCTGTCCTCGTCACTCCCCAAACCGCATCTCAGGTTCTTGCCACAAAAGCCCCGGGCCTGCACAGCTCAGTCCTTGCTCAGCACTACTCTGCTGGTCAGCCCCGTACGACACGTCCGACCCCACCACGCCCTTGGGTGGCTCTTGAGTATAAACCCAGGGTCCTTCAAAGGCAAAGGCTCCCAGCGCTGCCCATGCACCCCCTCCTGGTCTTCCGTGGCAGCCCCTGGAGTGGGAGATCTGGAGTTTGCTGGTGGTGGTTATTTGCCTGGTTTGGTTTTAACAGAAAGCAAACAGAATGGGGCAAAAGGGTAAGAACCATGACGGTCCACGCTGCCTTTTATCCGCACACACACGCCACAAACAAAAGTCAGTAGAAAGAAGGCGGATCTTGCCACAAAGTCTGAATTTCTCCAACCAAATGGTGGTTGTTCTCTTTGTAGCCAATGATTTAATAAACCTATTGTTGGGCAAAACCTTCGGGGAACTCCTATCTCAACGGCATTCAGAATCAGGTTCGTAAGGAACTGAAGAGCAGCCCTTCTACTTGAGTCAAACACGCTTTACGGACCACAAACGTTACTGAGCAGCTTTGTCACCCACCCTGGCCCCAAGATTTGGCACTGACTCTTACTGCTGAAGGGAAAAATGAGGTCCGCTCTTGCCATAACAAATGGTTTTAAAAATAACATTTGTTGATTCCAATTTGATATCGTGTAAAGTTCTCATAGCGGTTCTAAGGGAGGGAGCCCCCCAAAAATCTGAGCAATGGCCACGCCGATGAAGCAAGTAGAATTAGCTTCCAAAGGTAATTAATCACTTCTCTCATGCTTCAAGGTGTGATCCAGATCTAAATTTATGTATGAAAATGTAAGTTATTCAAAATGACAAAAGGGCAATGTTCTCTAAGTAGCTTCCTTTGAGACCAGTAAGAAGGTTAATATACAGGCCAGTCCTTATTTAAAATGGAAGCTAGAGGGCGCCTGGGTGGCTCAGCTGGTTAAGCGCCTGACTCTTGGTTTCGGCTCAGGCCACGATCTCATGGTTTCGTGAGTTCAAGCCCCGCCTCAGGCTCTGTGCTGGCAACACAGAGCCTGCTTGAGATTCTCATTCTCTCTCTCTCTCTCTCTCTCTCTCTCTCTCTCTCTCTCCCCCCCCCCCCCCGCTCACATTATCTCTCTCTCAAAAATAAACAAACTTTAAAAAATTAAAATAAATAAAACGGGAGCTCTAGAAAGTGCCAATTCCCCCTTGGTTTCTTCACGCCTCTCTTCTTCATCCTCTCAAACCACACTGAATAAATATTTACAAATATGAAGAGATCTCAATCTGTCACCAAGGAAGGACACCAACTGGAAAATAAAAGTCACCAGGCCTGGTTTTCGCGACGAGCTGATGAGAGCAGCAAACTTTCACATTTCCTTGATCTCTCTTTTCTCCCCTGTCGCTAGAAACAACAGCAATAACAGTAACTAGCAGGTGTGCAATCCAGGCCCTGGGGACTCAGAGTGTGGTCCCTGGACCAACACCCAGGAGACTTACTGGACACTCAGCATCCCAGGCCCCACCCCCGACCTGCTGAATCAGAACCCGACTTTTACAAGATCCCGGGTCATTCCTACCCACGTTAGAGTCTGAGAAGTGCTGTTCTCTGGGATAGGCTGAAAAGATAGCAAATGATTTTTTTTTTTTTAAAGTCCTAACGAACTTTGTGGTTTTACAAAGTAAGAAACTCTCCTCTGACTCTTGGTTCCCCATCTACTGATAGGAAACACCATCCATTGTCCCCGGGTCTTTTCCCTCCTCCCTCTCTCTTCCCATAAATAAACCGCACTTTGGGTTAAAAAAGGTAGGAGGAGACAAAGACAGGAGGAAAGAGACAAATGAGGAGCACAAGCCACAGAACAGAGCTACACTTGTCCGCCCGGAAAATAAACTTGCGAGGCGGGAGGAGGCACACGGAAGCTGCCAGGTGCGGCCCCCCTTCCAGACTGCACGTCCGCTACATTTAATCCTTAGAAGCGTGGCCGTGGTCCTCGAAGTTTTAGAAGACTCGGGACCTCTCTGCTGCATGGCTCAGCTCTAAATGTATATGTACACAGAAATGTGTGATGCTCGATGGACATACGCCAGCCAAATGCCCAAACACCTCTGTTCCTATGAAGTCCCCCCCCCCCCCCATCCAGAGCACACAAAAACCCTGATCACGCAGTTGGCTACTCTGATTTTCAGCTTTCAGCTCATCTCCCAACTGCCAGGCTAAGTTGTTTGAGGCTAAGAGTGGGTTATTCATCTCCGTACCCTCCATGGCATGGCACGATCTAGTAGACAGCAGGTGCTCAATCACTGTTGTCACATGGCCGTCTTGAGCTGTTCCCGTCTCTGATGCAACTTCCCTATTTTTAGGGGGAATCAACTTAATTGATGACTCCCGGATTTCTATTTTATTAGACTGTTCTCATGCCTTCCGTCTGGCCGCTAAACAAAATAATGAGCAAGGTTGCCTGATCTCAATATTCTCACCTGGGCCAAATACAATGCCCAGCTGCATACACAAGCATCCGGATGATTCTCTGAGCAAAGTCTTCGACATTCCGCACTCTAAGGTTAAAAAGCACAAAGGTTAGCAGGCCTGTTGTCAGGCTCCTCCGGCTTTGAGCACAAAGCAGCCTCGGATAAGGATCCCGGGTGTAATCAGATTTTTTTCTTTCCTTCTTTTCTACTCAACAAGTTTTGAGAGTCCACAAAGACTAGGCCAATGAAACAAAGGTTATTAACTCAGGGAGCCTGCCTCTGAGAAGTTTTCCAAAGGGCAGCCAGTGTCACACAATCATTCTGACAGCTGTGACAAACTAAGCTTTATTTGCAGAGAGCCCTCACTGTTCATTTAGCGCGATCGCTGGGGCCTCATGGTCCTTGTGGAGGAGACGCACCCAGCTGACCACCGAGAGCTGCAGATCTCCCAGGCCGAGTCTTCAAGAACTGCCATACAACTAACTGAAGGCAGCAGCCCCACTGGAGAGGGCTCCCTTGAAAGCGGGCAGCTTCACCCCCTGGCGCATAGGGCTCTTTGCCCTGTCACAGCCTTGCAGGACCGCCTTAGAGCCTCTGTAGAGGCACCTACAGTTACCACTTGCTCTGGGTGGGAGCTATTTATTTGTGCTCCTCTCAAAAGCCATCCCACTCCCTTCAAAACAAAGAGTTCAGGGGCGCCTGGGTGGCTCAGTCGGTTGAGCGTCCGACTTCGGCTCAGGTCATGAGCTCGTGGTTCATAGGTTCAAGCCCCATGTTGAGCTCTGTGCTAACAGCTTGGAGCCCGGAGGCTGCTGCGGATTCTGTGTCTCCCTCTCTCTCTCTGCCCCTTCCCAGCTCGTGCTTTGTCTATAAGAAATAAATAAACATTAAAAAAAAAAAAAAGTTCAGATGAAGACAGGTTTTTAAATGAACTTATTTATTAATCCAATCCGTCCTGAGGATATATTTTGTACAAGGGAACAGGGAAATGGGGCGGTAGCCAGGTAAGGAAAAAGAATCAAGGGGGGTTTTGGATGATGACTTTAACGACACCAGTGGCTAGTCCCGAGTGCGGGCTGTACAGGGTGAGCAGCATGGTAGGCTGGGGAAGCAGGAAGCAGAGCAAAGGGCTCTGATGTGGACAGGCTGGCGCTAGGCTGGGTATGGGCAGCTGAGCATGCAACACTGGCAGAAATGCAGGAGGGAGGGGTGAGGTCATCTGCAAACCCCTAGCTGTGGCCCAGCTGCCGTTTCACGCGGGGGCCTGCAGGAAACAGGTGGTCGGTCGTCTCCACTCACATCCTGGCAGGCATGGAACCTCTGTGTCGCATTTGGGCCTCGGATTCTTTGGCCAAAGTAGCATTACTGTGATGAGTCTTCAAGGGAAGGGGTGACCTGGCCCTCAGAGTTACAGGGCTGGTCTTCACAGGTGCATTTTGGATGGATGCACTTGCTCATTCGTTCATTTTACGCAAATGTCTACTGACCCCCAGCGTGAAAGCTGCTGTGGGGACGTGAAACCAAACCAGGCTGAACTTGCCCTCAAAGAAAGTGTGCTCTCAGAGAAGACTTACCCATAAGTTAGATCAGTGAAGGAGGGGAAACAGGTTTGGGAGGTTAGAGGTGGTAGATTAATTCCAGTTAGGAGTATAACAGAATTTCTGAAACTTTACCATGCATAATACAAATCACCTGAGAAGCTTTCCCTATGGGGTCTCTTCCTTCTCATAAAATTCTATGATTCCTGTATCATTTTAGGGAAGAAGATGCTGACTATTTCACGGTATTATCCTCAAGATGGAGAATGTAACCTCTGACAATAAATCTAATAGAGATGTTAACCATAATTCTTTCATTATCTTTTTATATTTATTTTTGAGAGAGAGCACATGCACATGAGAGAAGGAGAGGGGCAGAGAGAGAAGGGGAGAGAGAATCCTAAGCAGGTTCCGTGCCATCAGCACAGAGCCTGACATGGGGCTCGATCCCATGAACCGTGAGATCAAGACTTGAGCTGAAATCAAGAGTCAGATGTTTAACTGAACCACCCAGGTGCCCCAATCATAATTCTTTTATCCTAAAAAAAGCCAAGGAAATTTCACATTTTATAACTACTGGGTTTAAAGCTTGAACCCTGCGGCCCAAGTTTAAGGGTCTTTCTCTTCAATCAGTGGAGAAGATAGAGTCAAGAGGATACACAGAAGTGTCTGTGATCAAATCCACTACCCCTAACTGGCCCCACCTTAGAATTTAGTAATGCTGCTGAGTGGAGCTTCAAAGGAAGCCCGAGTCATACAAAAATCAGCTTGGAATGAGAAAAGTCCCATCTGAAACAGTAAAGGGGATCACACGCAGACATCCACATCCAGAATGTGGTGGAGATTCACGCCCTTTGGAACACTGTCAGGAAATGTATGGTCCATGATGGTATAAGCAGACACCTTAGCCTCAGGAGGGCAGTTCTGTTCTCCCTGAGCTGCCAGAGAACTGAAGGGGCCACAGAGCTAATTACCACCACTCAAGCATGAAGTTGAGATCTGCCCCAAATGCTTCCCTTCTAATAACCTGGGGGCTTTTAGATTAACACCCATCACATACATATTTCCTACCACTTTGGTCAGGACACAGGAGGGTGACAAGGGCCTCAAGGCCAGAGAAGAATTGGGTAAGCAGAGGAGGATGCTTTTCTTAATCACTAGTAATTATTGTTAGTGTTACAAGCAAACGAGTGACAAATATCATTTTGGAAAAATAAAAACAGCCCCTACAAGAGAAAGAATTTTAATTAAATGGGAAGACTGGTTTGAACTCATCAAAAGGCTGACCTGGCAAGCATTAACTCTACATTTTAACAAAAAAAGGATGTTGGGGTGCCTAGGTGGCTCAGTCAGTTAAGGGTCTGACTCTTGATTTCAGTTCAGGTCATAATCTCACAGTTCATGGGATTGAGCCCTACATCAGGCTCTGCATGGACTGCACAGAGCCTGCTTGGGATTCTCTCGCTTTCTGCCCCTCCCCCACTCACACATTTGCATTCTCTCTGTCTAAATAAATATATATATATTTTTTAATAAAAGGACTTCTAGGGGCACCCGGGTGGCTCAGTGGGTTAAACATCCCACTTCGGCTCAGGTCATGATCTCAGAGTTCGTGGGTTGGAGCCCCGCATCGGGTTCCGTGCTGACAGCTCAGAGCCTGGAGCCTGCTTCGGATGCTGTGTCTCCCACTCTCTCTGGCCCTCCCCTGATCACGCTCTGTGTCTCTCTCTCAAAAATGAATCCAACAGTAAAAAAAAATTTTTAAAAAACGACATCTATTTTTGAAATGCATACACAGTAATGAGCTAGGTTAAAAAAGTGTGGGCAAGCAGAAGTCCTGGAACGCCTGCTTTAACAAAGATATAAATCTCTAACAAAAGTGTGTCAACAAGCCCCTCTACATTGCTGTAAGAGTGTATGCTATTAATCTTTCTGATAGTGCTGACTTAGCAATTTCTTTTCCATGTAGCATTAAGGCAGTTATAGTCTAAATGTTTATAAACTTGGGATCTGGAAAGTCTAGTCAAGTAAGATTTTCACTAAATTTCTTGCCCCCAAACTCACAATCATATTAACGAATAAGACACACCAGTATAATGAGCCTAGCACAGTCAGCTGACATTTCATGAGCACCTACTATGTGAAAGGTACTTTCACGTATACTAATTACTAGCTGGACCCTCCGACCTGTGGTGCTGGACAGGAGCTGTTCATCCCATTTTACAGATGAGGAAACTGAATGGTTTCCCTTTGGTCTCAGAACCAGTAGGTGGGCCAAGCTGGGGTAAGAACCCAGCCCAATCACTGTTCTTCCATCCTCTGGCCTGTTTCCCACCAAGCAATGGGGCGGGGGGTGGGGGGAGGGGACAGGGGAAGAAAGGCAGTGACTCCAGCTCAGCAGAAAGACTATCCTGTCTGATGTGATGGCTGTTTATTTTAAGAAGTCAGAACAGGAAAGGACTCAGAAATGAAATCTACACACCTTAAACAATTTATTTTAACTTAAAACATTCATTCCTCAATCCTGTGATGAAGGGCCAAGGTCTTTTGAGTATGGATCTGTTGACTAAAGTTCCATGGTCTTTCTACAAAAACCATACCCACAATGACTCGGTACAGTTCCTTCAAGGAAAGCTTCACTGCTTCTAAAGAGAAAAATCCCTCCTCAATTTTAAGCACCACCATCATGCCCCTTCTTTATTTACACTGATGCATCTCAACCACACCTAAAACGATAGCAATTTTTTTCCTAATAACATTGCTTTTCAAGGCTTTCCAAAACACATAATGTACTTTTCAGGAAAACAACTTCTCTTCACACTCAAATTTTATCAGTTTATATAATACTTCATTCAGTTACATAATTCAAGGGGCAAAAACAAGTTTGGAGGGAAAAAACACTGACCAGTAAGCACGGCACTATCGGGAGGGAGGGAGCAGACGCGCAGGGGGACAGGTGACAGAGCAATCCCAGACTTCAAGGGAGCAGTGCCTAGCAGGCCCACTGGAGGCCAGTTAAGACAGCTTCTATCACACACACCTGTAAGCACTTTGGGGCAAGCACTAGGTGAAGTTTCCATCAAAAAGCAGGACGGTGGGGCGGACGCCTGGGTGGCTCAGTAGGTGAGGCATCCAACTCTTGATTTCAGCTCAGGCCATATGATCTCATAGTTTCATGAGTTTGAGTTCGAGCCCCACGTTGGGCTCTGTACTAAAAGTGCAGAGCCCGCTTGGGATTCTCTCTCTCCCTCTCTCTCTCTCAAAATAAAGAAAGCAGTTTCAGAGAGAAAGAAAAGGTGAGCCCCAACAAATGTGGATTCATATAACCATGACTTTGGCAAGTCCCAGGATCTCTCTGAGCTTCCATTCCTGTAATGTGTGGTTAAAACCATGTTTTCCCATGCAGCTGCTGCAAAAAATTAAATAAGAACATATAAAAGCACTCAGCCTTGGCCCCAAAACACTGAACTACTCAACAAACATAAGTTCACTCTCTGCCTTATGTACCTTTCTTCCATAGCACCTAGCAATGTACTTCAAGGTAGAAAGCTATAAAGATGGATAGATGGATGGATGGATGGACAGGCAGCCTGACAGACAGACAACTGGTCCAGTGAAAGAACTAAAAACACTTCAGTTTAATAACTTCTTTGGCTCAAATGGAACCAAATAAATGAGTTAAGAAGCTATATCCTAAATCAGAATCTTCCCTACCCAAAGACGGACGGAATTTCTAACTTTAACAATGAGCTTGGAAAGAAAAGAGGAAGGATAAAGGAGAGAGGCAAGCAGAAGAGAACTGTGAAAGTATCAGTCCTAGATATTAAGCAAAAGCCCTGACTCACTGGTACATAAATCTCTCCCCCTCCTTCCTTCTAACCGTAGTTCTTGAGAACGAGGAAACATTAGCACGGGTGTGAGGTTTTCAAGGCACAGAGAAATGTACAGACAGCTAAATCCAGCATAAAGGTTATGTACTTTTAGTTTTCAATAAACAGCAAGTCTCAAAAGTTAAAAGGAAACAAGTCCAGAAGGACAACCACGTGGTTTAGTTTCAAGTACTTAGCATTTCCTGAAAGGCACAGTTAACTGGAAAGATGTTCAAATCCTGAAACGAAGCAGGTGCAGGGTACATGCTTTCAATGGTGCCAGTGATATGAATGGAAAGCAGGCAGAAATGGAAAGCCCTAAGCATAGCATGTCTTCGGATTTTTTTTTTAGAAAATGAATCACAACAGATAAAGCTTTCACTCACTCTGGAGATTCTTTGTTTACAAAAGCTCAAAGTGCTGGAGAAGACACACCTAAAACCTGGGATGCGACACTATATTCTGGGAAGAAAAGCATCACAATTTTAAATAGGAGCCTCACCACATCAACTTACCTTTCTCAAGCGCTTTCGGCTAATTCCCATCTTCTTTCTGACAACCCATCTTTGGTGGGCCCAACTAAGCTTTAAAACTATTAGGTCTCCAGGCATCTCCTCAGCTAGTAACGTTAAGCATTGACTCACCCAATTTGGGAATAGGAGTCTCTTAAGACAGTTTCGTTTGTCCTCTGTGTTTTTAAAAGACAATATGAAAACAGTCAATGGCCTATGTTTCTCTAAGCCTCAGTTTCCCCATCTGTTAAATGGGGATATGGTGGGACCTATTTCAGTTGGCTGTTGTGAGAACCAAAGATACCTAACTGACTTAGTGCATCCTGTGCAATAACTCCTTAATCCTACTATCACTCTTCTGGTCTATAAAATTAACAGAAACCACCAAAACTAAGGATCTCTGAATAGTCAAATTAGCAATGTGGAAAAAAAAAATTGGTAACACCTAGTCTTAATGAGATACCCCACTGCCCGGTGGGGGATTAACTAACCAAATCCTTCCAAAAGGAGCATTTGGCAAGAGGGCAAAAGCCTGGGGGCGCCTGGGTGGCTCAGTCGGTGGAGCCTCGGACTTTTGGTTTTGGCTCAGGTCATGATCTCACAGTTGTGAGATCGAGTCCCGTGTCATTCTGCGTACTGGGTGTGGAGCCTGCTTGGGATTCTCTCTCTCCTTCTGCTCCTCTCCCCCGTGCACTCACACTCTCTCTCACCCGCTCTCTAAAAGTAAAAAGAATAGAGAGGGCAAAAGCCTTAAAAATGCGACTGCCCTTGACTCAGTGATTCCACCTGAGGACCCTAACCTAGGGAAACGAGATCTGCAAAATGATGAACAGAAATGCTTAGTGCAGCATCATTTGTAAACACTGGAACATCGGAAACATAGTAGAACCAACAGCGGGGAGATGGCTAACTAAATGGTCATCTGCTTGTATGAGTGTTTCTGCAGCCATGAAACAATTATTACAATATGGTAATTTAAAAATTAAAATCTGTAGCTAAAACTTGGGAGACTTTATATGTAATATATGAATACATTTAAAGTATTATGCATTCACACAGTTAAATTATATACGTGTGTGTGTATATATGTACATATGGAAAAATATTCTCAGGAATACAAAATATTAGATTAGTTATTTCCAGATGGTGAAATGACAAGGTAGTTTTCATACACTATAAAAAGATGAGTGCTATAGTTCTGAAATTCTGTAAAAAGAGTTTAAAAATCAGGAAAAAAAGTGTACGAAGTATGTGTGACAAAGAGAAAAAGTACATTAAAGAGATGTCCCACAGCCCATTTCCATGAAAATCAATTGGAAGCACATCATTAGGAGCTAATACTTGAACACACAGAAAGAAGGCACAGAACACGATCCCCTTAGGCCCAAAGCTTGAGCTACATTGAGCCCGGGGTCATCTTCTTTAAGACTGGGCACATGGGCTTTGCTCATTTCCATGTACTATCATCTGTGTCTCGGCAGGTGTGGAGGGGGGCCCCTCCCAAACCTCAAACCACATTTAAATGCATAAACAGCACATAGTTATGTAGCACTTTGGTGGTTTCCCTGGCAACCTTATCTCTGTCTTCTTTTATCTCAGCTACACATGATACAGTCTTGGTCCTACAAAGTCCCTGAGATCACTGCCCGCTACCAAGGAGCCAACCAGGGCAGGATGCTCACTCGCTAAGAAATCCTAATTAACAAATCTGTTCATACCAATCCCATCCCGCAACAACTTAAAAAAAATTTTTTAATGTTTATTCATTTTTGAGAGACAGAGACAGAGCACGAGTGGGGAGGGGCAGAGAGAGTGGGAGACACAGAATCCAAAGCAGGCTCCAGGCTCTGAGCTGTCAGCACAGAGCCCCACGAGGGGCTCGAACTCAAGAACTGAGAGATCATGACATGAGCCAAAGTCGGATGCTTAAGTCACTGAGCCACCCAGGAGCCCCTCATCCCACAACAATTTTTAACAAGAGAACCTTGATACACATTCACCATTTGAGTTCCAAACTGTGATTTTCATGTTACCAAAATTTAATTTTACCATCATGTAAACACAATTAATCTTTTTCACTAAGTGAAAGGAAAAAGGAAATTACATTTAAGTCTCCAACTTTGCTAAATAGTACTAGCGTCTAAACACATACCTGCTGTTTCCGCCTCAGGCCCCCCTGAGTAGCAAGGAGGGGAGTTTCCAGACCTAATTTTAACAGGGGAATGTCAAACTGGCAAGGCTCCCACCAGGAGCTGTGAGCAAGGCTTTGACATCTGAATACTACAGACAGAATATTACAAAGAGACCGGTGGATCATTTCAAACAGGATGGAGAAACTTAAGTCACCTATTTTATTTATCTGTTTATTTGTTTAGTTTAAGAGACAGTGTGTGCAGATAGGGGAAGGGGAGGGAGAGAGGGGGGAGGGAGAGAGAGAGAAAGAGAAGATCTTAAGCAGGCTCCAAGCTTAGCGCAGAGCCCAACTCGGGGCTCCATCCCACGACCCTGGCATCATGACCTGAGTGGAAATCAAGAATTGGACCGTCAACCAACTGAGCCACCCGAGCGCCCATAAGCCACCTATTTATGATTCAGTAGCTATCAGGGGACTTTATTTTTTTTATTTTTTATTTTTTGATGTTTATTTATTTTTGAGAGAGGGGGAGACAGAACGTGAGCAGGCGAGGGGCAGAGAGAGAGGGAGACACAGAATCGAAGCAGGCTCCAGGCTCAGAGCTGTCAGCACAGAGCCCGACACGGGGCTTGAACCCACGAACTGTAAAATCGTGACCTGAGCCGAAGTCGGGCACTTAACCGACTGAGCCACCCAGGCGCCTCTGGGACTTTAAATATTTCACAGAATTTGTGTCTTCCCCTTAAAGTGGTTTTTCTACCAAAATGTCTGCCTCGAGAAACCTAATGGAGTCAGATGCATCATGCAGACCCATTCAACCATCAACATGTATCAGAGGCCTGCTATTAACCTGGCACAGTGATAGGCCTCAGGACCCGAGAGATGAAAAGGGGACACCTGACCCAGAGAGGGTCTCAGGTTAGCGGGCCAAATACATCAAGTGTACAGAGGTGCATGGGGGCTCCCCCGCGCACAGGGTGGCTCGCGGGGTGATGTCTCCTCTGACGGCAGCTACACTGTGGTATCACAAGCTGAACGCGCACCCGTTTACCAAGTTGGGTTGATTTTTTTTTTTTAACTGTTTTCCCCAGATCTCGTTTTCTCCACTAAGACTCAGCATGATTTTCAATGTTAAACCCAAACCATTGACCTCAACTCTTTATCTTGAGTGCCCAGAAAGTGAAAGTGACCATGTACATTAGTATTTTGAGCACTCTATGCTTTCAATGAAAACAGTTGCTCATATTCCTAAGCAGGAAAAAGCACCCCCCCCCCAGCACCCAGCTTCCTCCTCCACCCTCAGGCCAAGTGGCAGCAGGAGAGGACCATTCCTCATTCAGGCCCGGAAAGCCACGGACTCTCGCCTCATCTCAGAGACTGTGGTACCTTCAGGAGCTGCTGAGGCAAACGGATCCCAATTGCTCCTGCTATATCTCTCCCCCTTCTCTCCATTTATCTATTTAGAAAAAAATGAAGTATTGAAAATACATTTAATGGACAGTAAGGTTTTTTGAAAATTGTACTCAACTCATTTTTTTGAAAGCATTCTGGGCCATGCTGAAATCTCAAGTTGTTTGGGCTTCTTTGGGAAACCAGGAATCAATTCCCTCTGTGTCTTCACCCCTTCTTTCCATTGTGACATGGTCAAGGCCAAGCTCACAAGCTTATGAGTCCATTAACTCAAAAGCTGAGCCAACTAAGCTTTAGTCAATTACATGTTAAATAGCTGATGATCTGGAAAATGTGTAACAATGAAGACAGCTGACATCTAATCAGCATTTCTGTGTAAATAAATGGAATAAACGATCAGATACAGGAAGCCATTCTGTGTCAAATCCATACTTTCATTATTTAGACAACCTACAAGAAATCCAATGGCAAGATCCTCCAAGGCTTCTCAACTGCTTTAAAAGAATAAATGCCCCTGAGTTTTAAGCCTTCCATACAGAACAGTCATTAGAAAGCTGTCACCCAGCACCTTGAAGGAAAATTTGTGTCAGCCATTTGTACTACATAAACATGTTGTACAACTTACTGGATTATAGCTAATAGCTATTTTCCACACAGTTAAAAAAAAAACACTGCATCATTACACATACCTTCTTTAAATAGAAGGGATTTACCTACATGTTCAAGAACTACCTCAAACTAGAATTTCCTATTATTTAAGTTTTATATATGTATTATGTTATTCATGTCTGGATACATCCAAATTTAAGATCTTTTATTTAACAGAATTTTTTGACCTTTATTAGATATCAAAGTTTCTGTTTTTAACAGTTTTTAACCTTAATAAAACAGGTTCTACTACACCAAAAAAAGGTGTGTGTGTGTGTGTGTGTGTGTGTGTGTGTGTGTGTGTGTTGAAGGGTTACCATTCCTCTAATCTTCGTTGTCGTATTTTAGCCAATTTCAAAAGTACTAAGATAATTTCTCATCTCTTCATATTGACACAGCTTTGTTACAGCCACACACGCCCTCATCTCAGACTTAGGATACAGGAAGCAAAAGCCACCTTCACCTCAAACAGCAGCCATTCATGACTCCTGACCAGGAGATGTTTCAACACAAGGTAAGAGAGAGAAGGTGAGACGCCCTTCATGGGCTGCAGTGAAATGGGCATCACCAGGCAGAGAGTTCGCCAGGATGAAAAACGCTATTATTGACCCAACACCTGTGGAGTCCACATCTGCAGTCACCAAGTAACATGGGGTGTGCCACAAGCCTGCCCTCCCAAGACCCTCTACAATGTCCAACCTCTCTGAGAAGCCCCCCCAGGCAAGAAGGGATCATGATTTAATCTTCTCCAAAAGAGCTACCCTTTTCTATCTTTTGTGAGCTACTTGCCATCATTCTCCAAAAGATTTCAGAAAATAATAGTGATAAACAGCCATTTCCATTCAGACTGAACCCTGAATCAGGAGTTGGCAAACTGCAGCCATCAGAGCAGATATGGCCCACGGCCTGTTTTTGTAAATAAAGTTTTACCGAAACACAACCTGGGCCATCCATTTAGCTTTTTTCTATGGCTGCTTTTGTTCTACTAGGGCAGAGTCGAGTAGCTGCATTTGAGATGCTGTATCTCTCAAAGTCTGAAATAGTTACTCTGTAGCCTTTCAGAAAAAGTATGCCCCAAATGGTACAAAGCATCTAAACCTCTAGGAGGTACATGACATTACCAGCAGGAGGCAGCTCTTACCTAAACAGTACCCTCACGTGGTGCAGTAGACTGAGGGGCAGAGGCTCTGAGACAGGCACTGTGCCTCTTACCAACTTTCAGGACAACCACATGACTCTGGCAGGTCTCAGCTTCTCCGGCTACACCATCAGGGCATCGAGATCTACTTCACAAGGCTGTCGTGAGGATCAGACATGACAACACATATAAAAAGCCCCTAGAACCAGGCCTGGTATTCCTCAAGGCGCTCCATGAATGCCAATGACCCACCATCCATCCTTCACCAACCGTGGTTACCTGAGTCAGAGCTTAGTACTGAATGTGAATCACTGAGATACTCCCCTTCGATCAATGACGCCCCTATTGCCATGATCTCAAAAAAGATCACAGACTCAGTGTAATCCAAAGAAAAGATGCAATGCTCTCTTCTTTGTTGAGCCACAGAAAGTTAAAGGCTCAGGATTTTATATTCCGGTGTTTGGGGAAAAATACTGTGGACTGTTTCCGGATGGAATCTTTCAATGCCAAACTTCAGGCGGCCTCTAGGATACGGAAAGACCCAGAGCTTAGCCACCTACAGTCAGTCTTTGAAGGCTGTGTGTTTAACCTCATTAATAGGAAGCAAGTAGAACAGAGTATCCCCACACAGTGATAAAACCACACCCTGGACTAGCCGGAACTGTGAAGAGAGGATGTTTTAAAGGGCTGTGAAATCCCACTCCTGTTGCTTCATGCTGGTAGGAGGTATGACTCCAGCCAGAGTACACAGCAATGACAAGGAACGAGATCATCAGGACATGGTGTGGGGCAGGTGCCCAATGGGACCAAGTCATGAGAATGCCCTAGGTCAGGGGCAGCCACGTCTCCTCAGCCCTCTCTCCTGTGCTCCCTTTTGCACCCCGTCCCCTCTGACATTTGCAAACCAAAACCATGCAGCTTTCAACCACCCCAATCACATTTCCCTGCTTCAGGGCAACTGATCCAAAAAACAAATCCTATGAAGTAGGTAGGGCAGGGTTTGGGTGTCAGCTTTACAGCTGGGGAAACTGAGGCTCAGAAAAACAGTGTGGCCTGGCAGCAAGGTCACAGCTATCTGACTTACCCACCACTCCCTACCCAACCCCAGGGCCTCGCAAGTCCTTGGCAGTTAATACAGGTACTTAGTCAACAATTGTTTAGGGCCTAGAATCAAATTCCAGCTATTCCATCGACTAGCCGTTGACCTTGAGAATGTCAATTTACCTCTCTCTACCCAAGTTCATCCATCTGTGAAATGGAGATAACAGTTAACCTACCACACAGAGTTGCTGTGAGACCTAAATGAGTTAATACATGTGGAGAGCTTAGGACAATGCCTGGTGCAAAGCAAGTGTCCGTTAAATGTTGGCTACTGTTATTTGCTGAACTGAATCTACCTGACTTCAGTCCAAATCTGTGGACCACCTTTTGCCTTCTCATTCACGTAGTCCTTCCCTAAACACACATACAGCAATTTTTTAAACTATGACCTGAGAAAAGCCAACTCCTAGGATGTCAGTATTAAAGCACAAGGCAACAAGAGCCTTTTTCAGAAGGACATCTGGTTTAAGCTGATAACATGCCACAGAGTAAGCTGATAGCAGCAGTCGGTCACGTGTGGAAGTCTCAAATGAAAACCTGAGCAGGATGTGCCCACTCAAAGAGCATTGCTTTAATACACTTTGCACATGCACATAAATGACACTGAACCGCTGTACCTGTCCCTAGTCACCAAACACCAGTTCTGTGGCCATTTTTTGCCAACGGTGACTACAGTTGTGAACATGTTACATCAGAAACATTTCTTAAGGCTTCTGCCCTCTAAATAAAGGCTGCTGCTGATTCTCCAGCTGCAGAAGGGCCCTTCTCTGAAACCACAGACCAGATAAAGAACAATGCGAAAGGGTTCACAAGAAAAGAAGTCATTTCGGCTGCTCTGGGACATGAATCTCCACTAGGTCACAGAGTTCCACCCAACACCCAGTTAAAAAAAAAAAAAAAAAAAACCCAAAAACCTCGCTCAGGAAGAACTTGCTAAATCATCCAAGGGGCTCGGTGACAGGAAAATGCACTGAGTCTGGGTCACCCTGATCCCTGGATCAGGGGGACCCAGTGACTTCCTGTTTGCTGGGGCTTCGTCCCTTATCTCAGAGCCACAGCACACTCCCTCCCAGAGGGAGAACTTCTATGGTTCCTCCAGACTCCCACTCCTCCTGGGGAGCAGGGGAGACCTGATTCTGTCCATTTCATTTTCCTTAAAGGATTTTTCACTCCCCAACTTCAAAATTCAGTTCTAAGTATACCGCCCTCCAGCGCCCTTTCCCGGCTGCTTCCACAGGTTTTAACCACTGTTACATCCACCCTGTCCACTAGGAATCACACACTGTGTAATAAATGGATGGGACCCAGGACACATCTATTCCAACTTCCAACCCAGTAGAGGAATTTTTTTCTGTACACTGGCATTGTCCAAGAGAAATATAATGTAGTCCACAATGTAAGCCACAGGAGCAATTTTAAATTTCTAGGGGCAACGTTACCATTAAAAGAACCAGGAGGAATTAATTTTCATAATATATTTTATTTAACCCAATACAGCTACAATATGGTCATCTCAATACGAAAGGCAATCTACAAATTACTGACGAGATGCTTTAATTCTATTTTTTATACCAAGTCTTTAGAATCCAGTGTGTATTTTCCACTTAAAAATCTATCTCCATGCCAACCAGTCACATTTCAAGTGCTCGACAGCCATAAGTGGCCAGTAGCTACAGTATGGGACAGGGCGGTTACCCCATTGTCTGTGGGCATTCCTACAGTGCAGGGGAGTGTGTTCCTTTAAACAATATACAGGAAAAACACAGTTCCTTCCTACAAACACAACACGTTGGTTATGTCAGTTAGTAAAGGCTACTACGGGTGAGAAACACAGGGCATACGCACAGACCCAGCATTTCCTGGGTAATTTACTACAACAGCAACTTTAGAGATCTCGTGGTCTGACTTAACAGGTAGGAGACTGAGATCCAGAAAATGACTGGGAATAACCTGAAGTCACACAGATGAGCAATAGAAGTGGGAGGCCTGAAATCTACACGTCTAGTCAAGCATTCTTCAAATATTAAATATCAAACACACACACACACACACACACACACACACACACACACACACACGAGTCATGTATCAATATATTGGGTTACCACTGTCTGCAATAGATGCATAATTTAAGATTAAAGCTGTTGTAGAAGGCAGCTTCCTCCCAATAAGCTCCAAATTTCTGAGATCTAGGAAATACAACAGAATCTCACCCATTCACTCCAACATCCCACTTCCCTACCCTGACCTAGACTTAGGAATAGCCTAAGAAAACAAAAATAAGGAAGATAATCACAGACACACCAAAGCATGCCTCTTAATTAGGGGTAAAGCACAAAATGTGCAGAATGTCTCTACCCTAGAGGCTCTTAAGATGTATCCACCCCTCCTTCCACCACCAATGGACACACTTTAAGAGAGCGAACTTTGGGAATCTTACAAAAATGGGTAGTAACCTGTAATGACTGCCATCAAAACTACTTCTCAAGAGTAATCCCACTGAATCTGTTTTAATGAATCTCTACCTGAACACCCTGAAGTCTGTGCACCCCCAATACCTGTGGTAGGTTACCTATCACCTCTGCAATCTCATTCACACGGTGACTTGACTGCAGCAAATTCTCTGCTTTACCTTGACCACCTATCCAAGTCATCCATTCCTCTGTAGGCAAGTGTCAAAAGGAACCCACAGATCAAAACCCCAAACATACTCAGTTCTGTGCCCAGACACATGAGGCTGGCCTAGATCTGGAAGGCCTGGATGGGAAAGCCCAGATCAATTTGTGTGTCCACAAGAGGGAACCCAGGAACCCTCTGAGGGATGACAGCTGGCTAGGGCCAGGAGGGAAAGGTATCAGCTCAAACTTATGTGTCAGTGAAATGTGTGGCTTAGTCCACCATTTTGAAACAAACTGGTTGGCCAATAACTTCTCATATACTATGTCTTTTGTAAGTTTTTATTCATTACAACTACGTAGATAGAATATCTAGGAAAAGGATATATATGCTGGCTTTAAAAAAAAATACAAAAAGGCCTTCATAATATGTACTTTGCATAAAAATACCCCTTTTCTGCTTAGGAGATACTACAAGGATGACTTTCCATGAGGATGTTGGGGTAGGTCCACAGTCAACAGAACCACTAGAAGTAACCTGCACTCAAAGAATGCTAAAAACTTAGAAAATCTTAACTCCCTGATCGCCTCAGTGCCCACCATGAGGCAGCTGTAGCCTTGGCTGCAGGAAAAGGCCTCTTTCCTATCACAGATTCTCAGGCAGACTGGCAACATCTCAGGTTATTTACATTCCAGAGCTTCTACCGCTGGGCGGATGCTCCCGGAAATATCTTACTGCTACCCCACGTGAGGGTAACAAGGTGTATCATCGACATTAACCCGCCAGCTAAGAGAGGAGTCTCAACTCCAAAGAAAGGACAGACAGGCCTGAAGCATTCCTGCGGACAGCTGCCAATAATAGCCCAAGGATGAGACTCTTTGCTAAATGAACTATTAACCTGTTTTTAAATGTTTGACCCTCTTTTTCCCATCCACTTTTCATTTTATTTTTTTAGCATTATTTTTGAGGGCGGTGGTGCAGATAGGTCTAAAGTGGGCTCTGCCCTGACAACAGAGAGCCCCATGCCAGGCTTGAACTCACGAACCCTGAGATCATGACCTGAGCCAAAGCTGGATGCTTAACCAACTGAGCCACCCAATTTTCATTTTAAAGGAATGTGTTCTTAGGAAAGAAAAAACTCACTGTTTCAAGAAGCATTACAGAAGCAAATGTTCCCATCTACTCTCTCACAGTCCCTGTCACATTTAATGGTGAGAATAATAGTGTCCAAAATGTAGGGCACATTAATAAATTACATAGCAGAAAAGATCTCCCCTCCCCATAGATAAGAAGAAATGACAAATTCTGAAGAACTTGGAGAAAACCAAGAGTTTCATAAAATGTAAATATTCGAAGGTTTCATACTAAACCCCATGAAGTATATTCTTACATCAAGAACTCCAGGAGTTGAGAAATTTTGTCCTAACCTGTCTCAATCACTACTAGCAAGATGATCTTTGCCAGCTGGGAGCCCTTCTAGGCCCCAGGTGCCTTACTAAAAAAGGAAGGACATAATTCGTCGGACTATTCTGTGATAAGCATAACATGACATTATCTAGAGATGGTCCCCAACTTACAATGGCTCAACTTAGGATTTTTTGACTTTACCATAGTGCAAAAGTGAAATACAGACATTAGAAAACATACTTCGAATTTTGAATTTGGATCTTTTCCCCAGCTAGCAATATGGGGGACAATCATCTCGCGATGCCGGGCAGTGGCAGCGGCCGCGGCTCCCACTCAGCCCTGCAATCACGAAGGTCAACGACCGATACACTGACCACCGCTCTGCACCCATTCAGCCGTTCTGTTTGTCACTTTTAGTACAGTATCCAAGAATTACATGAGATATTCAACACATTATAAAATAGGCTTTGTGTTAGATGAGTTTGCCCAATTACAGGCTAATGTAAGTATTCTGAGCACATGTAAGGTTGGCTCCACTAAGCTATGATGTTCTGTAGGTTAGGTGTATTACATGCGTTTACAAATCATGGTGTTTTCAACTCACAATGGGTTTATCAGGATGTAACCCCACTGTAAGTCAAGGAAGATCGACATTAGCAAACCTGATAACCAATGTGAGCAGCCCTTTATAGCTTACTTATACTTCCCATCAACTCTGTGAAGTATCTTCTGCCCATTTCTTTATTTATTTTTAAATGTTTACTTTATTTTTGAGAGAGAGAGAGAGAGACAGGCAGAGAGAGAGGGGGACAGAGGATCCAAAGCAGGCTCTGAGCCAACAACAGAGAGCCCAATGCAGGGCTCAGACTCACAAACTACAAGTTTATAACCTAAGCCAAAGTCGGATGCTCAACTGACTGAACCACCCAGGTGCCCCGCTTCTGTCTTAGACAAGAACACCCTGAGGCTCAAATAACTTGCCAAAGGCCACAGTTAGAAAGTAACAGAACAGGGTGCTGTTTTCTAATACTGAAACCTCTAATAGTCTGATAAGAATGCCTAAGATCAGTCAGGCACTCTATTCTTAATCAAAAACGACTTCCCAAGTGAAGCACTACCCCATTCTCCCTTTTCTGCTCTGCGGTCCATAAAGGGCACAGCAACGTGTGGACCAGAAAATGATGTGCTTACGAGCCAGGCGTGGTAACTGCAGCCGCTCTGTGGCTCAGCCCAGGCACAGGTACTTGCCTGCTTGCGGAGGGGACCGGCGGAGCCCTGCCTGTGTATAAACCACGTCCACTGACACCTTCTGGGGAAGCATTTGTTCCCCAAATCACTGCAAATGGTTCTAAAAGGCAAAGATGTCAGGTGCCAACTCTGTTGGAATAGTCAGCTGGACAGAGAATGGCACTCCTGAGTATCTGGGGCTTTTGACATCCTCTCACTGGATACGGAGGTCTACGGGATTCCCAAGAGTAGTCAGACAGCCCTCCCTCACCTCAGCAGAGCGCAGAGGAGTCTCCAGAGTGGCCGCAGGCAGGTGAGAGCACTTAGAGTCCTAGAAACTCACCAACACCCACCTCACATCAAGTGCCAGAACATGGACTAAAGCTTTCTGCCTTCAAAGAACTGACCGATGAACCGCAAGAGAGATTCCTACAACCACCCATGGGGCAACCTGGAGAGTGACATACAATTTAAATAAAGAAGAAGGGGCTGTTGCAGACTAGATGAAGAGAGATTTGAGCATATATCAGCAAGTACAATGATGGGACTTGGCATTCTCATGGGAACAAACCAACGTGAAAGACGTTGGAGTCAACTGGGGAAAACTGAGCACGGACTAATGATGTGAAGAAATGACTGTTAATTTTGTTCAAAGTGATAACAGCGTTGTGGTTATGGGCTGTTGTTTTGTTTTTTGTTTTTTTCTTTAAGTCTAATCTGTTAGTGGTTCCTGCTTAAGCATAGATGGGTAAAATAAAGTGTGCATTTTGCTTGCAGATACCGCAGCACACAAAACAGGAGGGAGGGCCACGCGTGTCGGAAAGTAAGCATAGCAGCAAGTCGACAGTGGTTGACCGGAGCGATGGCTACACGGGATCCATCAGAGTATTTTGTGTATGTGCTGAAAAATGTCCATACTAAAAAGCTTTTTAAATGAAGCCACAAAAATTGGAATAGAAAAATGTTTTTCCTTCCTCTTGACACACAGATCATTTTAAAGGCAGAGTCAGCTAAAAAAAAAAAAAAGAAAAAGAAAAAAGAAAAGGAAATTTAGTCACAGATGGACTGTGTGTGAAGAGAGGCTAGTTCCCTCTGCACGGAGCCAAAAGAAAGCACAAAGACACAAAGGCTCAGCAGCAGCTCTGTGCCAAAGAGAGTTCCAGGGTCACCTCCCCCCGCCCCCGCCGCCCAAGCCCGCTGCACAAGCATGGTGCACAATGCTGGTACACACAGCCCTTTCCCCAGTCCGAATTTAACCAGAAGACAAGGGCCTTCTAATGACACACAGGACCCCAGGTACCAGCCTCCTTACAAGAAGCATGAGACCCTTAGCTCACACATCCATCCTGGATGGAACCCGGCCATAACCTCATTATTAACCCATTTCAAGTTGTCAAATTACAAGCATTACGAAATGGAAGTCCCTCTCCATCTGCTATGGACTGAATGTTTTGTCCCCCCCTCAAATTCATATATTGAAGCTCTAATCCCCAAGGTGATGGTATCTGGAGGTAGGACCTTTGGGAGGTAAACAGGTCATGAGGGTGGATCCTCATGGATGGGATTAGTGCCCTTACAAAAAGGGACACAAGAGGTAAGATTTCTTCCATGTGAAGACATAGAAGGAGGCATCCAACTACAAATCAGGAAGAGCCTCACAAGGAACCGAATCAGCCAGCACCTTGACCTTGGATATCCCAGCCTCCAGAACTGTGACAAATAAGTGTGTTGTTTAAGCCTCCCAGCCTGTGGTATTTTTGTCACAGCAGCTCGAACTGACTTACAGATCATCTTTGCATTATTTCAAATGAATGTGAACAAACCCCAGAAAGTCTGAACTGTGTTATACGTGACATTAATAATTTACCATTTAACTCGAATACATAATTCCTTTATAAGAACTCAGTGCTAGTTAAGAACCTTGATACAACTAGAATTGTGGATGATCCGAGATGAAATCAACAATTTGCGATGAAAATTACCTTTCTGTCCTGCTCAGAACAGTTCTTTCTCACAGTAGGAACTCTAAATTCTCTTAAAGTTCTCACAGGGAACTTTAAATAAATAACAGCCAAATGGTATCGTGTGGTAACTGACACCACACTGGCTTAAGAGCTCAGATTTTACGTATCTGTGGGCTTTGGTTTATTCTGTTTCCCCCGTGACTGTTGATCTATTTTAGTGATTCACATCTCAGCAATGATCATATACATTCATGCTTTTACCGGATAACATCAGAAAGTTTCTCTTTAAATAAATTAAAACACTTGGTTCCCAACACATGGATCACCACTCTAGGCTTATTCCAGAAAAGCTACCTAAAAATCACATGGAGCTGCTCAGCTCATTTCTCAGGAGATTAAAGGCTAAGAATTATGATTTGACTCCAAAAGCAAAGAGCCAAACACTGAAACCACACTGTTTCCACTGCTTAAATTATGAACTCTGCAGAAATTCTTGGGAGGGAACAGACAAGGTACAAGCATCATAGCATCAAAGGGGACCACGTAAAATTAACCTGGTCATCTTCTGGATCCTCTCCCTAAGCAGAGTGATGAAATAACATCTGGGCCACTCCACTCTCACCTAGATGCCCTCCCTGCCCTCCTACAGAAGCCTCTCCCAGCCTCTGGATCACACTCTCCCTGGAACTGGTTTTCCAGGGATATTTCCATCTTGACCCAGGCCCTGAAGGAAAGGATTGTAATTCACGCATCTTCAAATCAGCAGCATCTACCATAGTCCCTGGCTCGTGGCTGGCACTCAAATGCCTACTGAGTGAACAGAAGGTGGATGGATGGATGAGTGGAGAACCCATAATCCCGAGGAATTAATAAAACATACGGAAAAGACAGAATGTACTCAAGTACTATGAAGACATGAAAGAAAGGAATGGATATTAAATCAACTTCAGACAGTGAGAGTTGTCCTGAACACAGAATTAAATGAGAGTCCAAATAAAATGACTAAACAGAAATAAATACAAGGACACACCATTGTCAGGCAAATGTGCTAACCACTACGCCACAGGAACATCCATCAGGGACACACCGTTGTAAGGAGTAACCCTCTCCCTGACTCTCTTACTGTTAAAATCAGACCTTGTGATCCATCTCCCGTGGAAGCTGAGTAACAACAGAGTATTAGAAACACTCTGTGTCTTCACCTGCTCAAAGGTACCACCCTCCCCCCACCAAAAAATATGGCAGGTGGGATGGCCATTCTAACCAGTTAGCTCTCAAAACCATGCAACTGTCCCAGTGACATCCTTGGACTTCAAAACCATCTACACATGTACATTTCAGAAAAGAACTTTGAAAAAGCCCCGTTCTGGCTTTGGGCTCAACTGTGCAAGATGACAAGGAGCTGCGCAGCCTAGAGTCAGGTTTCAAAAAAGTACAGTGAGGGGCAACTGGGTGTCTCAGTCTGTTGAACGTCCGAGTTTGGCTCAGGTCACGATCTCATGGTTCATGAGTTTGAGCCCCGCATCACGCTTTCTGCTGTCGGCGCAGAGCCCGTTTCCAATCCTCTGTCCCCCTCTCTCTCTCTGCCCCTCCCCCACTGGCTCTCAAAAATAAATACACTTTAAAGAAACAAACAAAACAAAACAGTACAATCATCTGAGCAATTTGGAATAAGTTGTGCAACAGAGAAACAACCCCTACAACGGGGAGACATTTTGCCAGAAGAAAGTCAACAGGGGAAGGAGGGCAAGAAACCAATGACACACGTTGTAATTAGAAGGTATGTTTTGGTATTTAGAAAGAAGCACACATGCACACACATACCCTCAAGCAGGGGCAAGGCAAAATCAAGGCAATAAATCAGCAAGGCCTCCCCCACAACAGCACACATCACTACCCTCCTCCTCCCACAAAAAAGGAACTTCCTGGGTTATAGCTTAACCCCACTCCCACTAGCTTGGGCCGAGATGCCTCCCACTGTACAAAACTGAGGCTGTGGCTTAGTGAGGGAATTCAAGTAGCCCCACTATTTCCATAACGGATGTTCTAAGTGCATGTAATGTGAACGGCTCTGAAATTCTCAGTGTGGTATACCACGTGTGGTTGTGATGGGTCAAGTACCAGAAGCCCAGCACCCTTCCCTCTGATAGGATTTTCTCCCTTAAGATATTCTGCTTCTCCCCACTGTGAAGGCTCTTGTCCCCGTACCTGCCCCCCCCCCCCCCCCCCACACCCAACCTGGGCAAAAGGGTGAGGAACTGATGCCCCGGTGCTGTTTCAATCAACAGAGACACAGACAGGGAGGCAACAATCAGTGAACAGGAAAAACCAGACCCAGCCCTGCAGCAACATGCCCGAGGGGGAAAAAGAAGCTTGGCCATTAGAAAGTTTCTCTCTCAGAACCTTCATCCTTTGAGTAGAGTTCTCAGTAAGAAAAACTCACTAACACATCTTTGTTTTAAAAAATAAAGTCAATCTGCTTTTCCTAAAATGAAAAGGTAATACTATAAAGTAAAAAGCCCATGAAAACGTCACCCATAAAACCCACCGCCCAGAAACAACTCCAAAATTATATAGGTTTATTTCCTTGTGTTTTTGTTTTGTTTTGGTTTTTTTGTCCTGCAAACAGATGGCTATTTGTGAACAGTCCAGGTCTGCACAGGCTGATACTTACAGTATCGAGACAAAGAGCACACTTCATGACCCAGTGCCCCCGTGCCCACCAAAGCATTCACTCTTCTGTTTCTCAGTTGGAGTTGGGAATATACATACGACCACCACGCATGAAGACCGGACAGGCTAAATGATTAGGCAGTCGGATCCTAGCAAAGCCACAGGTACAGATACTGCTGGGAGAAAACACAAACCAAGAGCCTTCCCAGCCCAGGTGAGGGGCAGCAAGCCTTCCTTCCTGGACCAGCCCCTCCCTACAAATGCCACCCTTCTAGGATGGGGCTGGGGAGGAACCTGGGAAATCCACCCAGCACAGCGGGGCCTCACGCGCGGAGATTTTCCTAGTCATTAAATCTACCAAAGTCGCTTTAGCGAAGAGCCTGTTCACAGTTTGCTCATCACACATTTAGAACCAATTACACTTCTTTGCATTCATCTGTTCCCACATCTGTCTCCCCCACTTGACTAAGCAACCCATAAGCTTGGGGGCTGTGATTTACCCTCGTGTCCATGTTGCCTGGCACATGGTAAGTGCTCAAGAAACGTTTGTTGAGTGAATGTAAGAGGCATTTAAAATGGAAGAGAAAGCCAACCTCAGCTTCTTTTTATATTAAAGAGAAAGGAAACGGATCCACCTGTCTTGTCTTCAGGCTCTGCTCTTTAGTCTCAAAGTCAATGGGTAAACCAAGGGTGGCGATTTAGATCTACGTATCCCATTTTCTACTAACGCTGACAATACTCCAGGGTAACTCCCCAATGGTACATGGGAAGACCACAATTCAGTGATGCCTGAGGATGAAGAGAGGCCAGTCTCCACATTTCCTTAGCATCTAATACAAACAGGCACCCTCAGCCCCTTTGGGGGCTCCAGAGGTACCAACAGTGATGCTCCCCATTGTATTCCAGGGCCTGGCCCATAGCAGGTGTTCAATAAATACCTCTGAATGGTACTAAATGTCGGGTACAGCAGGGGACACCAAGATATAGAGGGCTCAGGCTCTGCCACCAAGAAGCATTTCCATCTAATGCAGTGGTTCTTGGTCTAGAGCACCCATGACAATTACCTGGGGATGGAGAGCTTTTCCAAAATATTCAGGAGCCAAACTCTGCCCAGACCTCCTGAATCACCTCTGAAGACGGGGTCTGGCACACCTACTTTTCAAATAGCTACCCCAGTGATTCTGATACACAGTTGAGCACTTCTGCTCCAGAGAATAAAATAAAGTTATTGTTACATTTATAAATATTGGGACATAGGCACACATAGAGGAGTGAGGCAGGTAACAGTTTTCTACTTGTAAGCATCAATGCTTCCCTCCTGGCCCTCAGCCTTCCCATAGCTGACAGCACTCTGCAGTCAGACAAAGCAGGCAGAGATCAAGGGCAACTTCCTAAGGGTCTAAGTGACTGAGAGATGTGGCCCTGAGCCATTTCTGATTCAGAGGGCAGCTGCTCACCTTTAGCCAGATGAGGACACTGGTTGTCAGGGCCCCATCCCCACCCTGAAAGCCCCACTCAGAGGCACTGTGTCAGGTGCCTTCTGGATGGCCTCCAGCCCAGAAACAGGTGACCTGCAGGGACCTACACCAGAGGCCCTACAAGCATGTGTCTTCAGAAAAGAAGGAACACCTGCAGCCTGGCCATAAACTCCCTTGTGGGAACCAGCACATTGCTCGGGAAGTTTTTCCTTGGGCCACTTGCTACAACCTCATGCTAAGTGAACAACACACATTTTGTTGAGAAAGTCATAGCCTCAGGTGCCCTCTACTCAAGGAGGCTTCCCACAAAGGCCTTGGCAAAGAGCGATACGTGAAACTGAGGACACTCGTCCCCTGGAGGGGAGGAAAATCCCCAGTGTCCTCCATCCGTTGGCCCAGCCACAGTCCTCTCCTCCCCGAAGCCTCCAGGAACATGGACTCAGGAGGCTGGTAGGAAACCTAGGCTTGCATGTGCATGATCCGCCCCAAATGACCCACCTGCCCCATCCATGCCCCTGCCAAGGTCAAGTGTAGGGCTGCTCCCCCTTCTGCTTTCTCCCATACTCCTTAATGCAATAGATTTGGTCAATTCTTTTCCCCTTCTTGGCTCCTTTGTCACGTGACCCATTATTCACCTACACGCAAAGGCTGCTTTCCTCTCCTTCCTCCTTGAACCAGCCTTCAGAGTATCACCTTTTGCTATTTTGTCTTTGTCCATTCCAGTGTCCTTCTGTAAATGGCCTACCACGCACAGAGCACAGTAGATACAAAGAAAAATAGGATGCAGTCCCATTCCTGAAGATGGGCCGAGACACATAGAACGGAAAATTGTGATAGAAAATGCAATGGGGCACCTGGGTGGCTCAGTTGGTTAAGCATCCAACTTTGGCTCAGGTCATGATCTCACAGCTTGTGAGTTTGAGCCCTGCGTCGGGCTCTGTGCTGACAGCTCAGATTCTGTGTCTCCCTCTCTCTGCCCCTTCCCCACCTCTCCTTCCCTCCCTCCCTCCCTCTCTCTCTCTCTCTCTCTCTCTCTCTCTCTCTCTCTCTCTCTCTCAAAAGTAAGTAACATTAAAACATTTTTTTTAAATAAAAGAAAATGCAATGAAAGAGATAAGCCAGGGCATCAGGGGAGCACAGGGGTGAGTACAGCTCACAGAAAACCTTCTCAGGAGGTGAGGCCCAGCTGGAGTCTAAACACCAAGGATGAGCCGGTGATGGCCAAGTGGTATTGGCAGGCAAAGGACACACTGGGAGCAAAGCACAGAAGCAACCCCATGCCCGGGCGGTGGGAAGGGACTATAGGCCCTGGAGTGTGACCATAGGTGAAGTCCAAGTGAGGTAGGGCAGGGGAGCACGCTGGACTGACGGGCAGGGGCCAGCGCCTGCAGGGTACCCCCTCAAGTCCTTGGGTGCCACCCACAGCTCTGCTAGGCTCTTCCCAGGAGTCGTTTCATGATTTAGAACCACAGGCCTTCATTCAACCTGTCATCACAAGGCAACCAAGTCAATGGCCCTAATTAAAGTCCCCTGGGAGACAGGCGTGGCCACCCCCTTCCGGCAAGGCCCGTCTCTAGATAAAGGCTCCTCCACCACAAGGCCCAGAGGCCCAGTTCTCCGAGCGGCTTCCTGCTGGCCTTTAATTTCGTAGCACCCAGGCAGTCCAGTCTGAACCCGACCATTTAAGGTTACAAAATGTCTCTCTAATGGCTGGGAGTGTGTACATCAGAGCGGAGGGTGTGCAAGATTAAAGGCCATACTCTAAAACTGAGCCCTTCATTTTCCCTCGGGTTTGGAAAAGGCAGAGGACCACGGGGCTGTATCAGACCTCAAAGCACACACACTCCCAGCCCCGGGTCATGTGGAATTACAGGCCGCAAGGGCTCTTGCTCATCAGCAGACCCAGCTAGTCTGAAATCTGCGAAATCTGCAAAATCTGCAGTGAGTGCACTTTCCAGACAGCTTCGGCCTACACCAGGCCATTAGTCACTGCAGCCTCCAGGCCCGTTTCCCCCCTCTATAAACACCACCACCACCATCAACACGGACTGAGTAATGACTGTGCGTCGGGCACTGTCCACCCGAACCCTGTGAAGCAGACGACCACAGTTCATGGATTCTAAGCCCATGCCTGGACTCATTTTATGGTCAATCCTTTTTCTCCCCACATTTTAGGATCTCGAAAAAAGCATGTCATACTTTAATTAGCAGGACTTTTTCTTAGGGGTCCAAAAAATACAGGTGCAGCTTAACTGACAGTATCTTGGGTTTGAGGAAGTATCTCTCTCGACCACCCTCCCCCCTTATTGATATGGACGCTGAGCACAGAGAGGGTAAATAACTCACCCTCAGGCAAATGTTTGTACCAGGTAACCCGCAGGGGGCCTTTCAGCACTTCAGTTATTTGAATGCCCGTATATCCAAGCAGCAGTGCTGCCTTCCAAACCTAAAGACAAAAATCAGTCCTGCAGGGTCTCTCTCGAGGATTCTTCAAGATTCCTTAGCTCAATTCAACAATCGGGAGAAATACTTCTTGTTACTCATATTAGCATTATTGCTTCTATTGTTAAATAGATTAGCCCAGTTTTAAGTTAGGAGTTAGTTGCATTTTTTGACATTAAGATGTTTTGATTGTTGAGCCTGAACGCTTTCTTAATTGATGGCTGCTTTTAGGCCAACTATGGTTTGTATTTATGTGTTCAGTGTCAAGTTCTATTTTTCTTCCTGAATCTATTCAATGAACACTGCATTCCTTTTTCCTCTCTCTCTAGACCTCAGGGCATAAAATTTCATCCAAAGTTCACTCATTCACTCACTCCCACCTTTTGGCCTTTGCTTGCTTGGTCTCCATCCCCATTCTGCACCCTCATCCAGGAAGCCTTCAGTGATTTCATCCTGGCTTCTCTCCCTCCTCTCCGCTCCTCTAGCCTCCTGTAGGGTCCTGGCTTGGCCAGGCTGGTCTTAGAAAGCCTAGCAATAAAACACCTGGCCCCTGGAGACAGACCGCAGAGTTGAAGTCCCACTGTTCCCACTAAGAAGCCTCATGATTCAGGGCAAATTAGGAATGTATCTGTGCCTCAGTTAATTTCATCTGTAAAATATTAGTACCTACCTTACAGAGCTGTTGTGAGAATTCAGAGGTGGCACATAAAATGTGCTCATTAGCACCCAGCACATAGCAAATGCTCAATTAGCATTAGCTACTGTAATTCCACAGTATTCAGATGGCCTGTTTATCAGCACACATTCTACATTAAACTGAGCACCCTGGGGTGGCCAGTGGATCATATCCCTGAGCACATCTCCAGGGCCCAGCACTGTAGCTAGCCCATAAGGGCTCAAAAAACATGTGCTGGATGAATGTGCACACGAACGCCTGCCTGTGTGCACAGCACGAATAAAGCACTTTGCTCTGGAACACATGGGAAAGGCAGTCATGCAAACCATCAACTTTCACACAAATGTTAACTAGGTGTTCCAGGGGCGCCTGGGTATCTCAGTCAGTTAAATGTCCGACTTCTAGGTGTTGGCTCAGGTCATGATCTCACGGTTCGTGAGTTCAAGCCCTGTGTCTGGCTCAGTGTTGACAGTGCGGAGCCTGCTTGGGATTCTCTCTCCCCTCTCTGTCTTTGCACCTTCCCCTTTTGTCCTCTATCTCTCAAAATAAATAAATAAAAAAAAATAGGTGTTCCAATAACGTGCTGTGCAAGAACAACAGAACAAAAACTTATTTCTGGCTAGAAGGTGCACTGAAGAAAAATACTAGTGGAAGGGGAAGGAACAGAGACAGGTGGCTATAAGGAAAGAGCAAGGGCAAAGGCAAAAGGCTTCATATGCACAGTCTTCCCAGGAATGGCGCAACGCAGCGTCAGGCAGAGGTCGCAGCTGGGATCCAGAGACCTTTTGATATTGAATGGACAGTTAGCTGGGTGAATACATATCTTTCCAGGTAGAAGGTCACAGCTTTCGTTACCACCTCAAAGGGAAGATGAAGGGCCCCTGGGACAGTGTGTCCAGTTGAGGGACAGGGACAACAAAGGGGGGGGGGTTACTCATTTCAGGATGAGCCATGTGGCAGAGGGGTTAGAACGCCACTCAGCAGAGTTTGAGCTTTATTTCATCGCGATGGGGAGTCACAGAGGGTTTTCAGATAGCAAAGTGGGGTGATCAGGTCTGAACTGCCAGAATACCCATCTGCAGCAGGAGGCTGAGGGGGAGAGGAGGCAAGGGAGACCAGCAGAGAGGCTGCTGGTGGAGTACAAAAGGGAGATATGCTAGAGGCAGTGGGAGTAAGAACAGAATCAAGATCCCCATTTAGGAAGGAACAGTTCAAATGAACCCCAGACTGAAGTCTAGCCCCGCCAGTTCTATAAAAAGGAAAAAAAGAACGAATTGGGGAGCAGGCTGGGATTCAGGAGGAGGGGAGAGCAATGCCTTCATTTCCTCGTCTCTTAGAATCTGAGTTTCCATTGTGAGCTTGGGGTGTAGGCAGGACCCCCATGGGAAGCTGTCCCTGGGTGATCTGGAGCTTAGCTGTCACAGGCAAGAACTTCAGCCTCACTGGTTCAGACTCTTAATTCACCCACAAGGACATATCAGGGATAGGGTCTCTGGTTATTCAGAAAATGCATTTTTGTAGATAGTACCAATTAACACAACAGATTCTTAGGAGATGTCAAACATTTAAGACAGCAAACCCTCTTGAGTTGTGCTATGGTAGAAAGAACACTAGACACATGGAGCCTAAAATCCTGGGTTCAAATCCCAGTTCTTTTAGGGGAGAATGGGGAGTTATTACATAATGGGCACAGAGTTTCAGTCTGGGATGGCTACAAGTTGTAGAGATGGATGGTGGTGATGGTCAAACAACAATGTGAATCTACTGAATGTCACTGGAACGTATACTTAAAAATGGTTAAAATGCTAAGTGTTATGTATAGCCTGCCACAGTAAACAAACAATAACCTGGCAAGGTAGGTATTATTACCATTTCAGACAAGCGAGGAAACAGAGTCTCGAAAAGGTTCTGTAATTAGCACAAGGTCGCACAGCTGCCAAGCTGCAGAACTAAGATGCGAAAGCTCCAGGGCTTTGAGCTCCACCGGCTGACTCTAGATCCAAGATAGCGCAGGGCAACCAGCTACGTGTGTTCCTACAAAGCCACTGAGTGGGCTGAAGGAGGGTGGTGCCTCTACTCTCCCCGTTTGGTTTTCTTACAGGCACAACCAGTTCCGCTTGCCACATCTTTTCCAGCAGGTTTTATTCTGGCTACATGTCTTGGTGGAGGATGGTGCTGTAGATAGGAGGTGTCAGCAGATCTGCTCCATCTTTAAAAGACACGAAGCTGAACTGCCACCCCTCAGTTCACAACTACAGCAGAGATTCATCCCACTTCTTCCCCATTCTCAACCCCCCCCCCCATCTTTGCTTTCCTTCCCTTGTGGGTCTGCAAATGGATTCCTCACTTCATGTGGCCATGGACAGCTAAAAACTTCACATCAGCCATTTTTTTTCAGGATGGCAAACAGACCTGCAAGGTCAATTTAACATATCCTGACACCCTTCAACAGTATCCCAGATTCGGTGATGGGGCGGGGGCGGGGGGGGGGGGCGGGGATCAATACCTCCAAATGTGACCAGAAAACAAAAATGTAAAGATACCTAAAGCAGTTCAGTTGAAACCAAGATTTCTGTGTATCAGGGCAACCAGTCAACTGACCACCATTTTGAAAATAACTCCTGTACCCAGAACCCAAACTCGATTCTTAACTATATCTACAGGATCTCACCTGACGCGAGCTTTTACCAGCAAATTCTACAAAGCTTATCAAGGTCTGACTCACTTTGTTCCTGTGATGTAAAAGAAACACCTTTCAGGACACACGGGCCCTTTCCCACACAGCTATGTACCCTCAGTAATGTCCTGCACATATCAGATTCCCCATCAAAGCTGCCGAGTGAACACCAGCCTCATGGTTTAGACAGGTATTTTGACTATATCTGGCTTTTAAACTCTTTTCAAACTGGGTTTACTGCCACTGGATTTCATTTTGCTCCACTCGAAATGTTGAGCACAAAACGAATCTCTCAGTAAACACCAAGCAGCAAAATAAGACCCCCCTGCCAACTACCCACACGCTCCAAAAATGCAATCCCTAGGACATCATGATAACACAGTACAATTAGAAAAGGTTTCATCCCCACAGCTTTAGATTCTATTTTCTCTATAAATACTTACTCATTTTCTAATTAAACAAACAATTAGCAGAAAGCACAGTCTGAGAAACTGCGTGGGTGTCGCCATCTTACTACACAGATATTGTGACAAATGATGCTAACCACGGGGTAAATAAAACATGGTTGACTCTGATGTCTGCCCAGGCTGAGACGACCTCACAGCCCAGCTTTTACGACACAGCCTGCTCCAAACTTGAAATATACACTTGTAACGATAAACATCTTCAATAGAACAACAATTCCTTTAGATAAAGCCCAGATTTCTTGGACTGGGGGGAAGAAAGAACTAGCTACAGAATACATTCCAAGCAGTTTTATTTTTGTTTGTCTTATAGGATTAGACAAGTACTCTAAATGGCCCCAGTCAGAAATGAGTAAAAGACAATGAACCACATATTTTTGGCTGGCTTTTCCTAATGTTCAGCGTCTCTGTGACCACATACTCAGGGATACAAGGCAAAGCGATGGCCTTTCTAGCTCAGGTGCTAAATCTGCTGGTTCCACTTGCCAAAGCAAAGTTAATATTTGCTCTTCTTAGCTGAGTCCTGGTAAAAGAAAACGGGTAGTTGGGGCGCCTGGGTGGCTCAGTCGGTTGAGCGTCCAGCTTCAGCTCAGGTCATGATCTCACAGTTTGTGGATTCGAGCCCCACATCGGGCTCTGTGCTGACAGCTCAGAGCCTGGAGCCTGCTTCGGATTCTGTGTCTCCCTCTCTCTTTGCTCCTCCCCCACTCGTGCTCTGTCTCTCTCTCTCCTTCAAAAATAAATAAAAACATTAAAAAACAAATTAAAAAAAAAAGAAAATGGGTAGCTATAGCATTGAAGTCTCCTACACTACACATCAAGGCAGACAGTACAAGCATTTTGCTCCTGCCCTACTAATAGTATCCAAATATCATCCCCACAGAAGGATGTGTCTGTAAGCACAGCTATTTTTAAATCCGTTCATTTAAAATTCTTATTCATTCATTCATTCATTCATTCAACAAACCTTTACTGAATGCCAGGTACTTGTGGATACAGAGGTACATAAAGTTCTGTCCTTGTGGAGCTGACCTGCTAGTGGAAAGGAAACAGATCAAAGAAGTCATGCAAATAAGAATTTCATATAACTCCAAGAGCCATAAAAAGGGAAGTGGAAGAGAGAGGGAATGGGGGGCACAGAGGAAGGGGGATGGGATGTTTAACCTGGGGTAGGTGGGTGTTCAGAGAAGGCCTTTTTGACATCACATTGGAGATGAAACTTGTACAAACATCTGGGGAAGAACATTCCAGGCAGAGGATATTGCAAGCACAGTGATCCTGCAGTGGAAAGGAACCAGGCCCTTGAACACAGCAAGCTATGGAACAAGTGGGGCGGGGGGGGGGGGGGCGTAGTAGGGGCCTCTCATGGAGCCCTGTAGGCCCCTGGCAACTTCTGATTGTGTTCTGTCTGTAAAGAAGTCTTACAAATGAACAAGGAGCTACTACTTTAAATACAAATGTGCGGGTGAGCTCAGGAAACACGATCCACTCAGAACTGATCGTTTGAGAGAATACAAATAAGGAAGTGGGCTTATGATAAACACCATTTGTAGAGCACCCTAGGGGCTACCAAGAGCATGCACCACATCGTCTTATTTGCTTGGTTATAGCGGGGCAGTGAGCATCAGAGGTTAAGGACAAGCAGTAAAAAGAACTGCTAGCTCTTAATTACTAAGAAACCAACTCATCCTGTCTCTAAAGTGGTTAAAGAAGAAAACTCCAGAGGCTGTAGATGAAAGAGGTGGCTTCCGGGCTCTTGTGCCTCTGAAGACTTCAAATCATCTCTTTAACGTGGCTTGGGGTATGAACCCAGGAATGCCAAAAGGCCTCGTCACCAACACAAAACACACAGCTGCCATTTTCAGGACGAGACACAGGCAGCCTTCATTTTCCACTGTGATCAGTTCAAATGAGACCTTCTGGAACACATGCCTTTTCAGTTTTTGTTGTTTTCCGAGGTGCCTCTGAATCCCTACTGCTGATAAGCTCATAGGGTCTGGATCACTCCAGGTCCATCTCGTCAGGCTAGCCTCGTAAAGACTGCTCTCCCCAGAGCAATTCTAACCTCAAGAATCCTCCACAGAGCCCTCCTCCAGAAATCAGGGCCTCCTCTACTGCTCTGATGGTGCCAGCCTCTGTTTCCTCATTGTTTCCACCCACCTCCAGAGAGGAGTCTCCCTATGGCCCTCATTAGGGCCAAGCTGGGTACACATGTCACATGTCAACACTGTCCTCCATCGTTCTACCCAAACTCAGTACCGCTGGACCAGGAAAGTCACATTTCTTTCATGAAGTCTTCCTTCATTATTCTCCCCTTGGCCGGCTGCCTTGTCTTCTAAAATTCCACGGCACCAGAACAGGGACACTCAGAGTTCCCATAAAGAAAGATAACTTTTTGAAAGAAGACCAAAGTAGAGAGAGTATTCAGAGACATTCGCATTCCCACTGGTGGCTCAAACTCTGGAGAAGGATTCATGGCGGCAGCAAATTAGTTCAACGAGTCCCAAGTACAGGTTTGAGACTGTGTGACTGTAGACAGCTGATTCCAGATAGCGACTCTTGGACAAGGAACATCCATCCGATATCCCTTACATAACTGCCATCATATAACTCGTAACCAGCATCCTGCCCCAAGAAATACCTGCCATGGGTCAACAGCCATTTCTCTTATAAACATAAGAAGAGATTGAGATGCTCTATCCACAAACACATCATGATCTACATTATTTGTACAGGACAATAAGATACACAAAAGCTCGACTTTTGCTATCTTCAGTGACTTTACAGAAAAATCCCTACCCATTGCAACACACACTAAGGGTACATGCTTCTACACTTAGTAAGCACTATTCTGTAGAAATTTTAGAAGAATCGGGCAGCCATGTCCGTTTGATATCTTTAGGAATGTCAACTGGAATACAGGCTTCATGATTATCTCAAAGAATGCTAATTAAGGATGTACTCTGCCAGCCTGCGTGGAGTGAAATAATAAGATGTACTCAGATGCTAAGGGGCACAAAGATTGTATTAAATCAGTAATATTATTTTCGTCCACTTCAAAATATGGAGAAGGAGAAAGGGCATCTGGAGAAATGTGGCCTTCTACTGCTTATCCAGGAGAGAGAAGGAAGCTGACTTCTAGGTCTTTTCCACTTGATTTTTTAAACCTTAAGAACCAAATCCATGCCCATGGCTCTGGACTAAGCAGTCAGGGTTTCCTTCAGGGTCTCCCCAAGTTAGGAAGTGAAATTACTATACATTCCACACTGACTGGTGTGTTCTTTTAGTAAGGTGAGCTGTGTTTTAAAGGGGTACCAAAATGCAGAATGACAGCGCAGGAGAGATGGAGAGGGGGAGCCCCGTAAAATGAAACACAAAGCCAAAAGGAGACCACGCACACCTTCCCAGCGTGTGTTCCTCTTGAAGAAGATTGCTCTGGACAATGCTGTAGATCTGCTCACGAGGACACACGTGACCCACACACAGGCCACGTGGACCCAACGCAAGGCCGAGACCCCCAAACGCCGTGTGAGAGTCCCCAGGGGAGGGCAGGGAAAACGGGCTGCTCTCAGCCATTCCGCCCTGTGCTATTTTAAGCACTATGACTTCATTGTTGTTTGTTCTGAAGCGGTGCAGATGGGCTGCTTCAATTTATGTTACTACAGGAAGATAAGGAGACCCAGATCGGGAGCAGGATGAATCGCCTCCTGTTAGAGCATCATGAAGCTGGAACTGGGTCGTGTTCAGCAGCTGCAAGTGCGGTTTCTTGCTTTCCGTTTGAAAAGCCTAAGAGCATTTCACACACGCTGCCATGTTTCACGGGAACCAAACGCCAGACCCACCTGGGCAATGGCAGAAGGTGAACTGCTGGTAAGCACTTAAGCTTTTCCATTTCATGGGTGCCACCCGCCCGTGAGAGTAATTCCAGCCCCTCAAGACTCGGGAAGGCTCCTCCTCAGCAGAGAGCAGAAGGGAAACGCCAACCATCCAAGCTGGAACGTGGCTTATGGGAGACTGGGGCTCCCCCAGGACATCTCCTTCCCCAAACATACCTCTGAAGCCACGAGGCTTCTCCTCAAACCCTTCCAAGGAATGTAACGAACCAGACTGAGGAAGGAGCAGGTATATAACAGATTAAACCTCTCCCGGGGCCGCACATTTTATTAAGAACTCTGGGGGTGCCTGGGTGGCTCAGTCGGTTAAACATCTCTCTGACTTCGGCTCAGGTCACGATCTCACAGTCCGTGGGTTCAAGCCCTGCATCAGGCTCTGTGCTGACAGTTCAGAGCCTGGAGCCTGCCTCGGATTCTGTGTCTCCCCCTCTCTCTGCCCCTCCCCCACTTGTGCTCTGTCTCTGTCACTCTCAAAAATAAATAAACACACACAAAGTGTTTTTAACTCTGAATGATCCGATGATCCTCTTATAATTCTTATGATCTCCATTTTATTTTTTTTAACGTTTATTTTTGAGACAGAGACAGAGCATGAACGGGGGAGGGGCAGAGAGAGAGGGAGACACAGAATCGGAAGCAGGCTCCAGGCTCTGAGCCATCACCCCAGAGCCCGACGCGGGGCTTGAACTCACAGACCGCGAGATCGTGACCTGAGCTGAAGTTGGACGCCCAACCGACTGAGCCACCCAGGCGCCCCTGATCTCCATTTTAAAAGAGAGAAAACTAGCTCAAAGAGGTGGGGAAATAACCGGGCCAAAAATACAGTTAGCAAGAATCAGAGAACAAACTAACCCTTCTGCTCCAAGGCAGGTCCTGTCAAGAAACTGTCGTTTACTGGGAGGTAGATCTGAAGCTTCTAGAGGAATAGAGACCCTTCACTAGCCTACCCACTTTGCTGGCTTCTCCCATCACCCTGCCAGCAAATGTCACCTATTAATAATAAAGATGTACAGGAAAACCCAGGAGTCAGTCCTACAACGACCACTTCCCAATGACCTGGATGTGAGCAAGTTCCATCATCCACATGGGGTCCCCATGTGGAAAGGTGTGTTCTCCTCTGTTACAGGTGGCAGACCAAGCACATCAAGGACTGACAGCTCCTGGCGATACAGCAGGAGTGCCCTATGCAGTGGTATCGATGCAGCTCCGGGGTGTGTGTGTGAAACGGACTTAACATAAAATGAACCATTTGAAAGTAAACAATTCAGTGGCATTTAGTACATCCACAATGTGCAGTGACCACCTCTACCCAGTTCCAACATATTTTCGTCACTCCAAAGTAGACTCCGATGCCCATTAAGCAGTCCCCATTGCCCCCTCCCACCGCCCCTAGCAACAAATAAACCCTGCTTCTTGTCTCTGTGGGTTTACCTTTTCTGAAAGTTTCACATAAACGGAATCATAGGAGACCTTTTGTGTCTTTCATGGAACGTAACGTTTTCAAAGCTCATCCAAGTTGTAGCAAGTACCAGTTCTTCATTCCTTTTTATGGTCAAAGAATATTCCCTGTGTGTCTATACGTCAACTGGCGTACCCTCCATCCCGAAGGACCGCTGGGCTGTTTCTACCCCATGGCTATTGTGAGAAGAGCAGCTTCGAATATTCAGGGGACAGGTTTCATCTCCTGAAGCGTTTTTACATTTGATTCTAACAACTTTGTGAGGAAGGCCCTAGGTCTTATGAATGATATTCAGGGTGTGCTGCCTTCTTCATTAATTCATCACACTCAAATCCACACTGCCCCCCAACCTTTTTTTTTTTTAAATCAAGAAAAATGGTGGGGCGCCTGGGTGGTTCAGTAGGTTAAGTGTCTGACTTCGGCACAGGTCGTGATCTCACAGTTTGTGAGTTCGAGCCCCATGGCGGGCTCTTTGCTATCGGTGTAGAACCCACTTCATATCCTCTGTCCCCGGCCCTCTCTGCCCCACCCCCACGCACATGCGTGCTTCCACGCACACTCTCTCTCAAAAATAAGCATTTACAAAAAAAGAAGAAACATGGCAAAAGATTCCCAAGGCCAAGTCAGATGCACAAAGACTTTGTGAAGAAAGGAACAAAAAGGTATTTACTCATGACTTGATTTTTTTTTAATACAGAATTTTAAATGTTTGTTTGTTTATTGATTGAGAGAGAGAGAGAGAATGAATAAATGAATGAATGAATCCCAAGCAGGCTCCGCACTGATAGCGCAGAGCCCGAGGTGGGGCTCCACCTCATGAACCGTGAGATCATGACCTGAGCTGAAATCAAGAGTCAGATGCTTAATGGTCTCAGCTACCCAGGAGCCCCTCATGACTTGATTTTTTAAAATCGTAACTGAGAATACAAGAGGACATTCACAAAATTGGACATTATCCCTCACATGTATGAGAAACGGAAAAGCCACAAAAAGAATTAAACTCTTTCAAAAGTAATGAGACTGCAGGAACGTGGAGAGGAATGAGACACGGGGGAGAACAAAAGCAAAGCTCCTCGTCTCTGGTTCCACACTTCGCCGCCGCTGAACCCGGCGACTTTGGAGCACCCGGACCTTCCACCGCCCAGAATCATTTTCATCCAGTACTCTCACTACCGTCCGGAGACTTTCCGCTCAAAACCTAAACAAAAGTGGGCAACCACCAGGCAACTGTGGATCCGAGGGACCCTCAGGGCCTTCACCACACTTGTAGGGTCAAAGGGAAGAACCTGCTCAAATCTCAACTCGGAAAGGTTGACATTGTCCTCGTTAATGTTGTCATTGTTTGGCTTCCAAGACGACTCCTTATCCAAGCACAGAAATCCACCTCTTCCTAGATGCGACGAGTCTGAAGCTCTCAATAAAAAGGTCTCCGTTCCCTTGAGTAGTTTTCAAGTCTAAAGTTTGGGGCTTCGAATGCAGTATAAAGAGTGAACTGCATACAACAGGCTCCCTGAACAGGCAAAATGCAAACTCACCTGAGGAAGGAGGCCTGCCAGCTGCAGTCCCCAGGAGCCAGCCAGGCACAGGCACAGGGCACAGCCAACGCCAAGAACTTGGCGCGACTCGCTGTACCATGTCAAGTACTCTTCATTGCATACATAATAAAGTCAGTCAGATGAACATTCTCATACTGTGTTCCCTGTGTGATGCAAAGAGAAAACCTGCTATTCAAAATTTTAAAGGTTCTGGGGGTGGGACACAGAAGAGACGTGAGTGAGAACCGTAAGAATTTCTCTTACGCCACGATATCAAAGCCTTCCTTCCCGCTGCTTCCACTGTCACCGATGATTAGTTTTTTTCCCTTGTCTTTCCCAATCAAGACTTTCAACTCAGGGATACACAAAATCAGGAGGGAGGGGGAAAAAAAACCCCACATTTTAAAAGAAAGATTCATTTTGAACATTTAAGTTTTACCAAAAGCAGGGCAAAGGGTAAGGGAAAACATTTTCCACCTTTACCCCCCTCCCCACTATTTCCTCCCAGCCTGCTTTGTTTCAAACCAAAGCAAACTTATTCTCTAAAGGGTCACGTGGCAAATACTGTAGGCTTTGTGGGCCATTTGGCCTCTGTTACGAACACTTCACTCCACCACCGCAGCACAAACCTAGCCAGAGACCAAACATTAACAATAAGGCACTGGCTGTGTTACAATAAAACTTTATGGATGAACCCTTAAGTCTGAATTTCACATTAATTTTTTCATGTCATGAAACATTACTCTTCTCGTTTTTTCAACTGTTTAAAAACACATTCTGCAGTGAAGAGACGCACTGCACAGGTTACGGTTTGCCCAACTCGGTTTTAAATCACTGATGATAGCTTTTTAGGGATGCAGGGTATATGGGGGATTTTTTTTTTTTTTTTTTTTTTTTTTTTTTTTTTTAGGAGGGAGGTGGGTGGGGAAGGTTTAGAGGTCTGCATAAACCAAAACAGAATCAGGCATGGGTGATATGACAACACTGTATTTCAGAAAGAAATCACCCACCTCATTACCCAAATCCTAAGAAAAGTTTAAAAACTCCTTTCATTGCTTTTTGGCAGAAGACTACAAACTTTAAGATTTGGGGTTTTTTTTTAAATATTTATTTATTTTTGATAGAGAGCGCAACTGAGATAGGGGCAGAGAGAGAGGGAGACAGAGAATCAAAGCAGGCTCCAGGCTCCGAGCTGTCAGCGCAGAGCCTGACGCAGGGCTCGAACCCACGAACCGTGAGATCATGACCTGAACTGAAGGCAGACTCTTAACCAACTGAGCCACCCAGGCGCCCCAGAAGACTCTAGATTTTTAAATGTGCCTGCTTACTTCTAAAAGTGAATTATTTCACTCTCTCTCCTTTGAAAAAGAAATCTAAGAATACTATTTATGTTTTCTTAATCAGATTGCTAGGTGCTCACTAGATGCCTCTTGTGTACTCAGCAGCGGAAAAACTGCTGGATATAAAGGATATCAAAACACACCTTTTCCCCTAAAGGTCTTTGATCCCTGAGAGTCTTCAGTGGCATACCCTCAGTATGGAAGTGATAGATCCCTCCCGGAACCATAATCCCATTGAATCCCCCTCTGAGCCACTGCATGCATTTTAAAAATGATTTTAGCTGGAGGTTATTCTACATGTTTTTCTTTTTTTGTGTGTATGTATGTGTTTGTCTGTGTATGTGTTGTCAGCACACATATTTATGGCAATGAAGTTAGCATGGTCTTGTAGGTACAATTCCAGACTTTAAAATACTGATTCTGGGGGCACCTGGGTGGCTCAGTTGGTTAAGTGTCTCACTTCGGCTCAGGTCATGATCTCACGGTTCGTGGGTTCGAGCCCTGCGCTGGGCTCTGTGCTGGCAGCTCAGAGCCTGGAGCCTGCTTCGGATTCTGTGTCTCCCTCTCTCTCTGCTCCTCCCCCACTCATGCTCTGTCTGTCTTTGTCTCTCAAAAATAAATAAGCATTAAAAAAAAAAATACTGATTCTGCCACGTAGCTCTGTGACCCTGGGAAAACTAACCTCTCCCAATCTTCTAGAAGAACAGACATAAAAACAATCTTGCTCAAATAATCCCAACCTTTAGCGCAGGGCCTGATAGGCAGTAATTCACCCTCTTATTCACCATAGGTTTAATGAGCCCCTACAACGTCTGGGGCTCTGGGAACACACTGAACAAGGCAGACCCAGTCTCTTCCACTTTGGAACTTACAGACCAAAGGCAACTCATTGGCTGTTTTCACTAAACACACACACATGCCTAAAACACTCCTTAAACTATGAAACGCCTATCCTCCCTTGCTTTCTTTACTTTTAATTCCACTCCAACCCGTGAGCCTGGGAGTGGCACTGGCTTTAGAATCTAACAGACGCAGATCAACACACAACGTCTGTCATGTATCTGTCATTCTTGCTCCAGAGGGTGACTTCAGAAGACCGCAGGCATTCGGAGACTTAAGCACTGTCAACTGAGACCATTCTTAAGAAATTTTATGGTCCGTGGCAAGCGTTAACAGATGGTTTTGCCAAGGCAAGGTCTGAATCCCATAAGCAGTGAGGGGGATCAGGATATGCTGCCCCCAAATATGCTACTTTGACATGAGAAATACTTTAAGCTAAAGGGATTTGAGAAGCAGCAGGTGCAGGAAGGACTCTGCCCTCAGAGGGATATCTAGAGGAATCCAAATGAAGAGGCCTTGATACATTTCCCCCAGTAACCACCCTTAGCTCCTTTGTTTTTAAGTTTATTTATTTATTTTGTGTGTGTGTGTGAGAGAGAGAGAGAGGGAGAGGAAGCACAAGCAGGAGAGAGACGGGGGGGGGGGGGGGGAGAGAATCTCAGCAGGCTCTGCACTATCAGTGCAGAGCCCAATGCAAGGCTCGAACTCATGAACTGTGAGATCATGACCTGAGCTGAAATCAGGAGTCTGATGTATAACTGACCGAGCCACCCTGGCGCCCCACCCTTAGCTCCTTTTGTCCCATCACGTTTTTCCATGACTTTCCACTCTTCATCAAAACTCATTATGAAAGCACTCAGGTTTAACCATTTCTTAGGGTCTTCATTTCCTTATGAAGGCTCCCATCTGGTATAAAACTTACATGAAATAAACGTGTATGTTCTTCTCTTGTTAATTTGTCAGTCCAACTTATGGGGCCCCAGCTGGAGAACCGCAGAAGGTATTAGGAAAAAGTTTTCCTCCCCTACAGAGGCGAGGTTAGTCTATGAAGGTAAGACCCTTAGCTAGTAAGCCAGCCAAGCCTGGCACCTGCATCTCAACTCCAGTTTGTTCTTTTTATTTAACAGAAGATTTCATTTAATCCTTGCAACTACTCTAAGAAGTAGGTATAACCATCCTCATTGAACACGTACAGAAACCAAAAATGGCTTTTGAGCATGTGAAAATCCACAAGCATCTTGTACTGTCATCCTGTGATATTCAGGGTCTGAGAGGTCTGTCTGCACTTAGAACCAATCTCGATGCTATAGAAAATACTGATGTCGGCCCCACTTCAGATGAGTTAAACTGGACCAACAGAGAGCAAGACCTAAGTATCAGTACTTTTAAATTTTTTTTTTTTAACGTTTATTTATTTTTGAGACAGAGAGAGACAGAGCATGAACAGGGAGGGTCAGAGAGAGGGAGACACAGAATCTGAAACAGGCTCCAGGCTCCGAGCTGTCAGCACAGAGCCCGATGCGGGGCTCGAACTAACGGACCGCGAGATCATGACCTGAGCCGAAGTCGGCCGCTTAACCGACTGAGCCATCCAGGCGCCCCATCAGTACTTTTTAAATGCTCTTCTGAGTTTCATCTGGGTGGAGATAGTAGAGTGATAGTCCGTGAGCCAAATTTAGCCGGCAAACTCTCAAAAATCAAAAGACTGCACATAATATCTGGATTCTAGCTTCTCCTACAACTGTGCTGCCCAATATGGTAGCCATGAGTCAGATGCAGCTATTTAAGTTTAAATTAATTCAACTGAAATAAAAATCAAAAACATGGTTCGATAATCCCAGCCACATTTCAAGTGCTCAGTAGCCACACGTGGCTGCCTTACTGGATGAAGCAGATACAGAACATTGCCATCATCAGTACAATGGCCACGACAGTCCTACTTCGGTCTAATGCAATCCTATTGGACGCACGGTTTCCAAAACTCCAAGGATCCAGGCCCTCATTCCAGTAAGACAACAGTGTCAGCACCTGCTCTAGACAGAGCAATGCCTTCCTCCTGGCAGCCTGACTCAGTTCATTCATTTCTGTAACCTGCCCAGTCCCTCAGATACCATACCCAAACCCTGGCTAGCCATTATGCAAGGAAAATAAAACTCGTCCAGAGCCTGATTAGAAATAGATTCAATTCTTTACCTCTAACGCTTAACTGCACGTGTGGTAAGTTCCCTCGGTCCCTCCACCTCCCTCCTTCCATCTCCTTCTGTTTTTACCGCAGTGAGAAGGAGAACCTGTATGACAATAGATTCTACCAACAAATGACCTGGTAGCTGTTGGAGTCCATCCCTGCATGAATGTGTACTTGTCTCACATGGTTCCCGGTGCTTTGAAAGATCAGATTTTTAACCTTTGCCCACAACGATGATTCAAGAATACTTCAATTTCCATAGAAATGGACACATTTTCCTGTGAGCGACAGGGATTAAGGTGCATGCATTCTCTCTCGTTCTGGGCAGTTAATCTTATTGAGGCAAAATCCCTGCCTGATCTGCTTCAAAAGCCCTTTCCAGAAGCTGCCCGGCCCTTTAAAAGTGGAATGTAGTCACAGTATGTTAGGTGAACCAAGGAGCCATCTGCCATTTGGTTGCAGTGGAAAAGCTGGATGTGGTGTAGAAACCCACAGTACCCGTTGACTTATATAGCTCCCCACGCCAGGCTCACAGTGAACATCAGAGAATGCCAACAGAAGATTTACAGACTGTGAGAATCTCAAAACCCCCCACACTTTGCAACACGATCTAGGAGAAAGTTTAGAAAGCAGCCTAACTCCTCAATGGGAGAAAATTCATACGACACTCTGTTCCATATTTGACCAGGGCTAACCTCCACAGAGGTACCCACTAGTACCCACTAGTTTGGGATTTAATTAAAATCACCTCTAACAACTGCCAAGATCAGATCCTGCCAAGGTTAAAAATCTGACCTTTTTTTTTAATGTTTATTTTGAGAGAGAGCGAGCAGGGGAGGGGCAGAGAGAGGAGACGGAGAATCCCAAGCAGGCCCCACACCGGCAGCGCAAAGCCCAACACGGGGCTCAAACCCACAAACCACGATATCATGACCTGAGCCGAAACCAAGAGTTGGACACTTAACCGACTGAGACACCCAGGCGCCCCACTGCCAAGACCTTCTCTAAACTTAGTCTTCCTTATCCTCTCCAGAACTTCTTTTTTAGTGCCTAGGGTTAGCAAAATAGTAAGTCAGGTTCTCTCGATCATCATTTATGTATTAAGCCCTAAGAAACACAAAACTCAAGAGTCATATTGGAGTTTCAGCTGTCAGTACATAAAGTGTGAATGGCAGAATAGTGCCCTAGGAAGAGATTTTTTAAAGGCAACTTCTTTACCACTGGATCAGACCCTACATCTGGAATACAGGATTCTCCTGAGCGACAGGTCCATCCCTAGCTCAGGAATCAGCGCTGAGACAGAGAACCAGGCAAGGCCTGGAGTCGGCAGCCAAACAGGGAGGGGATGAGTCACCAGAAGGCCCTCATTCCTCCAGATATCCACCTCACGGGACCACTGCCCGACAGCTGCTGCTTCCGTTCTCAGCTGAAAGTAGTTAAGAAGGAAGCTCCTGGAAGGTGAGCCCCAGGGAAGACGTGCGGGGCGGGTGGAGGGATCACTCCGAGGTAAAGGTGGGGAAGATGATTGTAAGAAAAAACGAAGGCTATTTTATATGCCACAACTCGGGCACTCAGCTTCCAGAACCCAACAGCCTGTAATAGATCTGTTACAGTAATAGCGTCTTATTTCAACACTTCTATTATACTCATCTCTTTCCAGAACACCCAAAACCTGACCACCAATGTATTCCCAAGACAGAAACTCAACAACCCGCTATATGTGTCGGAGAACATTCACTGGTGCCAGGCCCAGTGCTTCTACAGAATGAGTAACAGGTACAGCCCTTCGTAAAATAGGAGCCCTCCTCCTACCCCACTGCCTGCAGCCTATCTCTGCTCTGCATGGGCTCCTACCCCAGACTCAATTCTCGGGGGCAGCAAGGCTACACCAGGCCACAAAGACCCTCAGGACCAGAGCGGTGGTTTCTCTGGACCCCAGAAAGGGGGCTCCTTAATCACATTTAAGCAAGTTAATAATCTCTTCAAGGCCACCTGGGGATTAAGTGGCAGAGCACAGAGTAGAAAGGTTACCCCCGCACGGAGTAGACTCTAAGGTTCAGGGTTGAACAAAAAGGAGGATTATTGTGCTCAGCTTCCTGCCGAGTGAAAAGCTGGACTTTGGAAACCATATATAAATGTATCTATCAAATCCAAAACAACACAGGAAGCTGTGGCATTCTTTAAGAAAAGAAAAATAAAGGCAAATGACAAACTCCAGTAACTAATCTTTTGTCTCTGATCATCAGTCAAGAAACGTTAACTGCTTCTATGCCGCATCAAGTTTTTGGGGTGTGTGTGTGTGTGTGTGTGTGTGTAAAAGAAGAGAGAATAACAGACAGAGAAAGACAGGGAGTGTTTTGGGGCACGTATGTGTGTAAGTTTTTCAAATGTCCACAATGAAAAGAACCCATCCTAAATATATTTCAAATTATTTTAGGGAACCTGACCACCATTTCATTTAAATCAACACCACCTCAGGGCCCATGGGTGGCTCGGTCAGTCGAGCATCCGACTTCGGCTCAGGTCATGGTCTCGTGGCTCGTGAGCTCGAGCCCCACGTCGGGCTCTGTGCGGACAGCTCACAGCCTGGAGCCTGCTTAGATTCTGTGTCTCCCTCTCTCTCTGCCCCTCCCCCACTCGCGCTCTGTCTCTCTCTCTCTCTCTCTCTCTCAGAAACAAATAAACATCAGAAAAAATTTTTAAGTAAAAAAATAAATCAACATCACCTCTCTCAGAACCACTTTGTATAAAGATTAGCAAAATCTATACCAAGCACACGGCATAGTGCCTGACACAGTCCTATGTGCTGACAAATAGTAGCTCACCTTTTTCGTAATAGCAGCTAATGTGCAAAGGCCTCTATGGCCAGGCACTGAACTAGGCCCTACACGCACGCGTGCACACACACACACTTCCCTGCAACCCTACATGGGTGCTATTATCACATCTAACTTACAGACAAGAAAACTGAGGTACACAGAGATTAGAGCAATTTGCCAAAGGTCGCGCTGCAGAAAAAAACAAATCGCAGGCCAGGGTTCAATCCAAATTGAAGGTGCTTAACCAGCACACTGTGTGATTTCTCAACTCCAATAGCTGGGCAGCACTCACACCAGAAAGACGTACCTTCTTTTACAATTCGCGCTGACGTGGTTTTGGTGGTCATATTTCTGTGGCATGTGAGCAGGGTGCATCGATATGCATGCCCCCCCCACCGCCCCCCAGCAGGGGGGAGTGGGGAGGGCCTCGCAGGGGTCAGCCCTGTTTGCGGACTGGCCAGCGCTCCCTGGGCAGGTGGGCGCAGGCCGTCAGTGGCAAAGCAGCTGGGACCCAGGGCTAATATGCCCTCCCCTCAGTGCTGCTGCTGCACTCAGGACAAAGAGTCCTCGCCAATCTGCAAGGTCACAGGTATGAGGAGCACAGAGGCAGTGGGGAGGGGCCCTGTTCCAGGGGAATAAGTGTTTGCTTGTAAGGCTTACAGGGCACAAAGCTCTGGCCACTGCCTCAATTCCTGCAGGGAAGGATACCACAAAGGGCCACTGGAGGGGCCAGCCTTGTGAGGCAGAAGGAAGCCACACACACACACACACACACACACACACACACACAGCACATGAACAGGTACAACAAAGTGAAACACTTTAAGCTGAATTTATACCAAACACAGTCAAAGAAAACCAGCGGGTTTCTGAAGCCAAATCACATCCCTAACCGTGTTCCTGGAAAACACAAAAATGCACAAACTTTGGAAAATGGATAACAGTGCTCTGTCTTGCTTTTCCGACACTGACAAATGGTCATCCGCCCTTCCTTCCGCAGCCTCTGACCTTACCAGACCATCTTGGTTCCGATCCTGGGGTTTCTTAAAGTAATGAGTCAACAGCACATTGAACTGCTGGCTCCATTCTATTTTCAGGCGACTTAAGCCCAACTGGCTCATGTCTAATGTTACAGAGCTTCTCGTTAAAGTAAGCAAAAAAAATAAATAAGAATAACACATTCAAATGAAAAAACGGAAGAAGAGCCGTAACACTAGACATTCTCCCCTGGAGGAAACGCGAGCAGAAACAAGGTTTTCAACAGCCTGTGGTGTATCATCCAACATTAGCACGCAGGCGCACACACACACACACACACACACACACACGCTCCCTGGGCCCTTAGGCTCCAAACTTAGGAGGGAATTTCCAAGAGTGCTGGCTTCTTTGACAGCCCGGAAGGAGTGCAACACAGGTCCATCTCCAACCTAGAAAACCATAGCTGGAGGCCAGAGGAGGCACAACCTCTTCAAAGGCTTCCAACTCCAAGGAACCGACTGCCACATCTGGGTCCATTTCTCTGTCAGCAAACACCACATGATGCAGGGCAAGTGAGAATTTGAGAAACTATCTCATTAGGATGGTCGACCAACAGCTGAACAGACATGCTCGGGACAGAGGCAATAGAATATGGTGGCTCAAAGCCTCAAGGCCCTGGAATGACAGCCCAGTTCACCCCCTCCAGGGGTGGGAACAGAAGCCACCCTGTGCATATGGGGAGGCCATAATGAATCAGCACGAACGCAGTGAGGGCTAAGCATTGGGTGGCTATCGACACCCACACCCATCTCCATCACCAAACCCAAGAGTGAGCTTCAGTATAAGAGAAGGCAAAAGGTTTGGGGCACCTGGGTGGCTCAGTTGGTTAAGTCTCTGACTTTGGCTCAGGTCATGATCTCGTGGTTCACGAGTTCAAGCCCCGCTTTGGATCCTCTGTCCCCCCGCTCTCTACCCCTTCCCTGCTCGCTTGCTCCCTCTCTCAAAAATAAACATTAGAAATATTTAAAAAAAAAAAAGAGAAGGCAAAAGGTGACCTAAGCCCACAGATTCCAAGTACTGATCATCTAAACAAATGGAATTTTCTGTCAACAGCAGAACATTTTAGAGAGGAGAAAAGATCCAAATCTTTAAGACTACAAATGCATCACGAGAGTAGAAAACAGCCATAGTAAACAAGAACCTTTCATTATTTTGTTCTAGACAAACAAAACGGTAAGCTACATTTTGCATTCCTTTTGTTTCTTTTTTTTTTTTTTAATATTTGATAATACGGCCATTAAAAATAATCTCTAAAAGTCTTTGCTGAGCGTCAGAATGAGACAGCTGGGATACAGGCACGAGGAAATGTTTAATCTTGTCATTTTGTGAAAGGAATTCATATTCATAATTAATGATGCTTTTGTCCACGCCAGAAAGAAAATCTAAAGGCTCAACTATGCTTAAGTAAATTCTACCCAAGCCAACTGCAATGCAATTTTATAAAGTATAGAGCAACAGGGAAGAACAAGATTTTATGAGCTGTGAACATAAAGAAAAGGACTAACATACTTCAAGGAAGAAATTGGCTTAAAAATAAGAATTTCTGAAAGGTGGCTGCATTTTTTTTCTCATCCATAAAAGAAACAGTAATAGAAATTTTTTAAAGTTTATTTTATTTATTTTGAGAGAGAGAGCACGGAAGGGGCAGACACACACACACACATACACACAGAGAGAGAGAGAGAGAGAGAGAGAGAGAGAGAGAGGGAGAATATCCCAAGCAGGCTCCACTGTCAAAACAGAGTCTGATGTGGGGCTTGAACTCATGAATGGCGAGATCGTGACCTCAGCCGAAATCAAGAGTCAGACACCGAACTAACGGGGCCACCCGGGCTCCCCAGTAATTGAAAATTTTAACATCCTAAGAAAAAGCATCACTACGTGTATTTGAAAGACTCCGTAATTTTGTTTCTGAGTCTGCCAGACAGACACCACCAGGTACAGAATCAGGACCACTGTTATCAACCCAAAACATCAACGAAAAATAACCAAGATGGGCAGATAAACTACAAAATTAGCTTTGGCTTAAGAGGCACCTTTATGCAGATATCAACAGACAAGTAGAAAAACCAAAACCTTATATACTAGTGAAACATTTGAAAGAAATTTCCTTAAAGATAACTTTTTTCACTAAAAATAGACTGTTGAGAGCTGCTGAAGAAATAGACATGAGGCAAGTCGGTGTTAAAGTAAAACCTAAGTGCATTCATTCAACAAAGGCTTATCTAGCAACAACCATGCTGGGGGCTCAGGGTATAAGGATGAAAAAAATACAACACACCGGCAGACCCTAGGGGAGGAGAACGGACAAGATAGGGATTACGTGCTTAATGCATATGGGTTTTTAGTTTTTGTGGTAAAATATACCTAACATAAAATTTAGCATCATAATAATTTTTTAATTAAGATTTTTTTTTTTAGAGCAGTTTTAGGTTCATAGCAAACTTGAGGAGGAGAGACAGATTTCCCATATACGTACCCGCATGTCACCACAAATGCATAGCTTCCCCATTATGAATATCCCCCAATCAGAGTGGTACGTTTGTCATAAGCGATGAATTTGTTCTGGTACATCATTATCACCCGAAGTCCGCAGTTTATTTTAGGGTTCACCCTTGATGTTGGACATTCTATGAACTTGGACAAATGTATAATGTCGTGTATCCATCATTATGGCATCACACAAGAGTATTTTTACTGCCCTAAAAATCCTCTGTGCATTATAGCCATTTTTAAGGGTACAGTTCAGTGCCATTAACATATATTCCCATGGTCTTACAACCATTGCCACCGTCCATCTCCACAACTTTTTCATCACCCTGGTGCAGGGTTTAATGCTTTGGGGACTAGACAGGGGTGGCGGTTGTCCAACACTATAAATAAGCAAAATGCCCCGAATTTAAAACAGTTTTATGTTATGTGAATTTCATCTCAATTAAGAGAAAAAGAAAAGCCGTGTTGGACACACCAGAGCGCTAATGTCATCAGTGGGGGAGTGCTTGCCTTGAAGAAGCTCACAGATTAGTAAGATAATGGTGATGGCCAGGCAGAGCACAGGTTCTGGGCTCGGAGCAAAGCGGGGCAGCCTCTAACCCGCTTCAGGACCGAGAAAAGGGTTCCCAGAGGGGAAATGGCCGGAGAGAAGCCTTACAGGATCAGCCAGGGTCTGTGTGAGGGAAGGAAAGGAACATTGCGAGTGTTTGCCAAGGCAAAGAAAGTGATAGATTCCACTGACCCAGGGCACGCGGGAGACAACTAAAAATCTCAAAATTCATTTTTAAAAAATAGTAACTATGTCAGGTGATGGGTTCCTTGATTAACTTAATTATGGTCATCACTTCACAATAAAGAAGTATATGAAATCATCATGTTGTACACCTTAGGATAAAAACACAAACTAATTATATAGTTTTTATTTGTCAATCATGCTTCAGTAAAGCTTGAAAAAAAAAAAACAAAAACGGATTTGAGTTACCATTACAAAACCCCAAATCTAATAGCAATATAATAAAATAATAATACTTATAATTACATGTAATATTTGTAATATGTAAATATTCATTTACAAACAAACAAACTCTAATAGTGCTAAACAAAATAATAACAAAGCCCAGAGAATAAAGGGAAATTTTAAAATGTCCGAAGTCTCTCGAGGGGAAAAACAGGGCCGTAAATGGTCTAGAGGCATGCGCAGAGGTTGGGGACAGAGAGGTAGGAGACAGGGCAAGCAAAGGTGGAATCAGACTCGAGCACTGGTGTCCAAGAAGAAGCCGAGGAGACACCCGACTGACATGGGCAGGACCCCCAGAAATTATGTCAGATGGGAGCACTTGACCTTGTGTCATGGCCATCTGGGGCTTTTCCAGCCACACCATCGTGTGAGCTCCATGATCACCCTGACAGGAAGGCACGGTGAATCCGAATGTCCCTGAACAGATGACAAAGCTAAGGTGTGTGTGATCGGACAGACCCACCAAAGCCACACAGCTGTGACCGGGCAGCACGGACCTCAAGCCAGCCTCCTGACCCAGGTTCTGCCTTGGCCAAGCCACCTCTCTGTGAAGGAGGCAGGAACGAAAACCCTCCATTCATTTCCATCACTGTTCTTATTAGATTTAATCTTTTAAAAATACGATGCATATTTTCACACTGGGAAATGACCTTCTGCTAAAAAGGAGCCATCTTCTTTGGTAAGATATGGACTCTTCACAAAATTTTATCCACAACTTAGCACAGGGGTCGTTTCTCAAGTGACACAACTACACAGACTGTCAAATGTCTAAAATCAAGACGTGGTTATAAATAACCTCAAACCTTAACTGGAATAAGCTCTCCACAACTGCCTCAAGAATAGGCACAGCCACATCCATTAAAACACCAGAAAAGCAGGGCTCAGTGCTTCTCCACCGGGGAAGTTTGAACCCCCAGGGGACACTGGGCAATGTCTAGGTATATTTTTGGTTTTCACAACCGGCAGATGGGAGCCAGGGATGATGCCAAACAGGACGGTCCTCATGACAAAGAATTTTCCAGCCCCAAATGTCAATAGTGCCAAGATTAAGAAATGCTGGTCTAAATTCTGAGGTTGTTCTATATATGCAGCTGACCTCTGAGGTGGAAAGAATGGGAGACTGAGCACAGAGCGGATATACACTCCAGGCTCTGCTGCTTCAAAGTCCTGTGACATGTGAACCTGGTCACTTCAAGTCACCAAGCTGGTTGCCCTTGTTTGCAAAATGGGGTTGCTTCCCCTCCCCAAGATAAAGCAGCTGAGGGGCCAGCTGAGTGTTTCAACAGGTAGGAGGGCCTTAGTCAATCCCCAAGGCCATGGCTGGACTAAGATCCCCACCACCTGTGACAGGCAAAGGCTCTGGGGGATCCCACTGTTTCTGAAGGACATACACACCCAGTATTTGCTTTGTACAAACACATTTGGAAAAACAAATGTCAGAGCAGCAGGCGCCCATCTATACAAGGTTAGGGTCAACCTTACTCTCCTTCAATGTCATGCAGCAGGAATCTGTTCACGGGCAGTGGGAACCCGGGGCTGGGTATCTGCCATCTCCCAGATGTGGCCCCACCTGTCACCATTATTGACCAATGGGCCTCAACCGGGAGGTCAGGGGGTAGGTGCAGATGGCTCGTGAGTTCCTCCAGTTCTCGTACAAGCCATCTTGCACTTGGCTTTAAACCGTATTATCCAAATGAAGTATTGCTCTCATAATCAGCATCCGCCTTTCAACCAGCACAGATGGCAACCGCGTGCTTAAATGGCAATTCAAGGGCTAAAATTTGGGCAAGCTCTCCAGGATCTCTGATCCGGTTCTCTGGGCAGATTCTGAGAGAGAGAGAGGTCAGGAAATGCAGGAAGTGGGGGACCATGTGCAAAGCTGAAGGTCTTTTGTCTGCTATCAAGCCTTTCCAACAAATCAAGCTAAAGCCCACGTCAGCCCAGCTTGTCCATCATTCCCAAAGAGAAGCTTGCAGATCACCAGAACGGGAAGAAGGTTCCATTTTGGCCATCTCCTCCAAAATTCTTCTGTATTTTACCAGATACCTTTGGCCACCTTTGGATAATTGTGCTATCCTACTACTGACAATCACATGGAAACAGTACCCAGTGAGGTCTCTTTCTGCCTTAGCAGAAATAGCATTTTTTTAAAAATTTGTAATCACTCAGCTTTCCCCCCCTCTCCTTATTTTAAAGGGGGAAGACGCAGCATTGTATTCAACTGTGAAATGCGCTCAGATGCAGCTCTAAAGGAGAGGTACCACCCAGTGGCTGGATATTAGTTTCCATGGTAACCAGGGTCCCTGGGCCCTGGCACACACAGCAGAAATGCCGCAGATTTCCACAGCAGTATCTTTTACTAGAAAGAAGAGTCCCGTGGCAATTTTACACATTTGGGAATGAAAAAACATATTGTGTGTGCGCACGGGTGCATGTGTGTGTGCACGCACGCACGGATGGAGATATAATTTGCAAAACTAAGACAACGCAGACAAAAAAAAATCTAGTTATTCTTACAGATAAATGGGCTTATGTCAAATATAACAATATATTTTCGCTTAAAATATAAGCAAAACAGCCCCCCCCCACACACAGACACACACACACACACACACACACACACACACACACAGAGCTGAAAGAAAACAAAAATATCTTCCATAGAAAAATGAAGGACTGAAAGAGTGGAAAATGGCTTTGGAAAACCAGTTGACCAAGGATCCTGCAGAAACAAATAAGTGAGCAAAAATCTTTACAAATAATCGACTGAAAGCACAGAAGAGATTTTTTTTTTTTCACAGCCCATGTTATTTTCTACTTGAGTGCCCTCAGCATTAAACCAAGGGACGGAGTGAACAAGCAGACTGCCATGCGGCTTTCAGAGGAAACCAAGAGACAGAAAGCCCTGTGCTAGAAAGAATCCTCCCCAGGAGCCCCTTCTGAGCTGAGTGGACTTGGGCAAGTGATCTCATCTCCCCTCCAGGAGATTCAGCGTGCCCCATGAAAATGAAAAAGTCCCACCAGACACTAGATGGTCTATAAGAAAAAACCCTGTCCCATCTTAAAAATCAAAGACCACTGGGTTAGGCTAAAAAACAAAACAAAACAAACTCCAGATAATTCTCAATTCAGGCCAGAGATAGGTTTCTAAAGGTAGTGTACAAAAATCTAATTTCTTTAAAATGTATCAGAAGAATGTATGGCCAGATTTGGGGGACGGAAGAGTATCCTTTTGAATAGTCTTTATTCTCTGAGTGATTTCCCAATATCAGTTTTCCCTTACAGCAGAGCACATGTGCCCAAAGTGAAAACCTTAGTTCAAAGAGTTTCCGCATCTCCTGCAAGTTTCAGGCAGGGTCTTTATCAAAGGGAGGGGAGAAGAGATGGCCACGCAATCCATCAGGCAGAACAGACTCACTAGTATTTTTTGACAACTTCAAGTGTCTTCACGTTTGTTCACCATACATTCCAAACGGTTATTTTTATCTGAGGTGGGCAGACCAAACCAAGTTCACGACTCTAAGGCAAATGATCTTTCACAAAAAAGCACTGTTGAGAAGAGAAGAGAAGAGAAGAGAAGAAAAGGAAAAGGAAAAGGAGAAGGAGAAGGAGAAGGAGAAGGAAAAGGAAAAGGAAAAGGAAAAGGAAAAGGAAAAGGAAAAGGAAAAGGAAAAGGAAAAGGAAAAGGAAAAAAAGAAAAAATTGCCTCATCTGTATGAACTAAGATAATTGCATCCTTCCACGAATGCTAATCGATATTTTACCGAAGTAACAACGGCACATTTGTGTGCGGCAGCAGGATGGGGTGGAGTATTACTTATTAAGCCAAAACAAAAAGCAAAGGGAAAGAATTAGGATGGAGAGGAGGGAGGGCAAGGGGGGAGAATCCTTACTGCTTGTGTACAAAGCGCAGACAGCCCAGCAAGCTGGAAGGGATGGAACTGCTGAGCAAACCACTTCATTATGTAAACTGCCTAACGACACAAATAACAACGCTGCACAGATCGACCCAGTCACCCATAAAAACACACATCCTCTCCACGCCTGGACCTTCCTCTCCGCTGCCGCCACTACCACCACTGTGTCGTTCACCAGCGTTTATTAAGGCTGCGGAGGTTAGACAGAACACAGCACACATCATATTCAAGCATCATCTGGGAAAATACACTGGAGCAAAACAGGGTGACACCACTGAACTGAGCAAGAACGGGTGCTTCTCTTGGTTAGCGGTAGGATGAGCCTTAACAGGACACACGGGTGTCCGAATTCCACCCCAGGCTCTCCCTGTTACAGGATTTCAGGATTCTGGGGACTCCCTGCTCTGGACAACCCAGGAGGTGCTTCCCTTACAGTGGGACTCAGGTTAGTGTGTTTCAGGCTAACACACACTAACTACCGTTTCAAGTGTCATTTTGGGAAGACAGTGAAAAGCCAGACACTGCACAGGCAGGACACCGGCTGACCACGATGAGACACCCCATCCCTGGCAACTGTTGCTACCCAACCAAAGATCAATAAGGAAAGGCCACTTGTAGAGCGGGGAACTGTACTGTTCTCAAGCATCAGTTTTAACATCGAGAAAACATCAACAGGATCACAAAGGAGGGATTTCACCGTATCACCAGCAAGGCTGGGTTCACGATCCCAAACCTACCGGAAAATGGGAATGTGCTCACCGAAATAATCGCAGATATTAGCACCTACCTCTTAACCCCTTCAAGCAAAAAACGGGGAGGAAAAAAGGAAGATTTTTTTTTTAATTCATAAAATAATGATACTTAATAAACATATGAATTCCTTTGAGTCCTTACCTACAGCATAATTTGTAAAAGAAAAAAAGACTTAAAATACCCATGCCTTCCTACTGTCTGACTTTCATATAAAGCAAATCAAACAAAAATCACTTTTAAAAATGGAAAATGGTAAGACAAACTCCACATTCATAAGACCATTTTTAAAATGTTGTTTTGGGACGCCTGGGTGGCTCAGTCGGTTGAGTGTCTGACTCTTGATTTTGGCTCAGGTCATGATCCCAGGATTGTGGGATCAAGCCCCATGTTGGGCTCTGCACTCAGCATGGAGCCTACTTGAGATTCTCCTTCTCTCTTTCTCTCTGCCCTTCTCCCCCACTCATGCACTCTTTCTAAAAATTAAAAAATTAAAAATTAAATTAAAAAATAATAAAAAGTTGTTTTGTCCTAAGCAGAATATGTAGGATTAAACGTACTGTGGTCACGAATTAAAGCGACGCAAGGTCTATCAGAGTGGAAAAGCATCAAAATAATGAAACCCACAAGCAGGATGTGCATTTATGAACCCACTTAAAAAGACATTATATTTTTTTATGTCCCTTCTTAGTAAGTCAAAGGCAACTCCAAAACCTCTTTAGGAGATGGAGAACTTATATCCCGAAGCTGTTTACATAATAGGCAACACTTTTTAGCTAGGTTGAATATTATCATAAATAGCAGCAAATTAGAAATTTTTCATTTGTCCCTCACGTAAGATTGAGACTACAAGAGGTATTAAATACAAACACAGATGTATACGCACTCCTCCACATGTACACATTTAAGTATGGAGTGGCTTGAGAAGCTGACAGAAGTTCCTGAAGCAACACCAAAGCTATCCGAGGTTGAGGTACCACCACAGCCCTCAGCTAGGTTGCAAGTTATATATAATTAAAATGAATTAAAATCCAAAAAAAATGAGAAATTCAGTTCCTCAGTTACACCAGCCACATTTCAAGAGCTCAATGACCACGTGTGGCTTGTAACTCCCACATTGGACAGGGAAAGGTAGAACATTTGCAGCATCACACGGAACGGCCTGGCCCCGAATGAAGGCTCCACAGGGCCAGGACCCCATGGCATACATGAGAGCCGTCGAGTCCTGGCACTGGGCCTGCAATTAAAGGGAAAACAGACAAAAAAGAAATTCGAGAGAAAAGGTGACTTTGTCTTTGCCGGGCCAATTTCCCACTTCAGCCAAATACAAATGTTCTTATTCTTCCGAGCTCTGTTCTACTCCCCACCACACCCACCAGCATCCTAGCAGGGAGAATTCAAAATGTCAACTACCAGCAGAGGCAAAATTTGCTTAGGGTTTCCTCAGCATAATTCATGTGAATCAAAATCAAGTTCGAAACCCTGAAAATGAAAAGCAGTGGAGAGTTTCTAGGTCATCTTCTATACAGCATGCCTAAACTCATGTTTAAAAATATGAGAGAATACAGCAGCTGGTCCATCCACCCTGTACGCTAGGAAGTGTTTTGTCTTATGAAATTTTTCAACAAATCAGCAACTGTTTCCCGGGCACTTAAGACATGCCAGGCTCAAAAAAAAAAAAAAAAAGACATGCCAGGCTCCAGGAAATCAGAGCTAAGGTGCCCCAACTACGGCCATATACAGTTTCCAAGCAAAATTAACCCCTGCCAGGTTTCCACAAGACTTTTTATCCAGGCTCCACAGATGCTTTATGCCAGACTCCTTTTTTTCTCCTATTATCTATAAATCCTCAGAATAAGATCATCAGAAAAATTAATATATGATCCTTGAATTTTTTTTTTTTTTAGAAAAAGGCTCAGCTCTTAAAGAAAAATCACAACTAAGCTCGTTTCTCAAATATTTGTAAGTTCCCTCTTTTCCTAAAGGCATTAAAATCCCAAAGACAACAACCAAAAATAATAGTTTGTGATCCACAGCCATATCTAGAGATTAGCAGATTGCAGTTTTAGACATCTTTATTTTTAATCAGTGAGTAAGTTTGTCGACATTCCCTTAAGGTCATATTCAAAGAATATTCAGTTCCAGGCCTGTGAGAAGGGCTTGATGACTTTTTAAAAATAATTAATTCCCTCTTCCACCTCCGGTTTGTGGCTAAGAAGCTTCCTAGGTAGAAATCATAAGGTTCTAATTACGTGAAAGGGTCTGTCTGACTTGAACACCAAAGTCAATCCAGAAGTTAAGGGCTAGTGAAATTCTAAACAACCTAGTTAAAATAAAACTTGGGGGCAAACAGAACCAGTCTGGCTGCCTCTTGAAAACAGCTTCCCAGTACCTCCTCTCCTAGAAGGAAAGGTTCCGGCTCTTCCCTGGGCTCCGTCTTTCACCCACCTGCCCCTTCCTGTGACCGCATCGAGGAATTGCTAGGCCCTCTTCAGCTACTGAAATATCAAGTCACACATTCCACCAGACTCGACCTCAAGGAGAGGTCATCAAAACTTGAATTCTGAATCCCCAAGTGGAATCTGACCAAGATCCCACCCCACTAGCCTCCCACCGGCCACAAGGACAGCCCTCCTCACCCAGATCCACTGAGGGCACCGTGGGAGTGTGGTAACTGCGACACGCACTCGGTCGTTCATTCAGACGCTGTCTGCACCTGGCCCAATGCCAGACACTGGGCATCTAGGTGCCTGGGCTCCTCAGAGAGGAGCAGGGTGCAGGCCTATCCTGGAGGGGCCTGCGTTCTGGTGGGGAAACGGTAAGGACACAGTGAGGTGCACCTGCCGGCCGCAGCAGGTACCACAGAGGTCCCGAGGCCTGAGGTCTCACTCTACCTTGTGGGCAAAAGTGTCACTGGTGATGTGACTGTTTACCCGGCTCTTGGAAGACGAGCAGCAAATCCTCAAGCATCTCAAGGAGGCGGACGGGGTGGAGTGAGAAGGACATTCCAGATCTGGAATGCACATGTCCAGCAGACATGGATCAAAGGTCTTAAGAGTTTCAGGGAGCCATGAGCATTTCTTTGTGGGTGGAACTGCCAGCCCCTGGCAGAGAGGGCCCCGGACAGGTGGCTTATGGCAGGAGGCACAAACCTCGCCGGGGAGTAAAATCTCCTGAGGAACTTAAAAAAAATCTGAGATTCCCAGGTCCTACCCAGTTATTCTGATCCCACAGGCAGGGCCCCGAAATCTGTCTTTTGAAACAAACTTCCTGGGTGATTATGATCCACGCAGCCAGATGCGGAGACCCTGGCATTTAACAAAATATATACTAAACACACGCAACATATTTGCAAAAACCACTAAGCCACAGAGGTTTTCTTCACGGACACACAGAACCTTGGCAACCCAGGCTCCCTGATTAAGGCACATCTCCCAACAGTCTGGATCTAGGTGGTGGTCCAAAAGTTCCAGCTTCCCTCCACCTGCCCTCGGGGACACGCAGCAGCAGCAGCAGCAGCAGGTCTGGGGTGGGGGAGGGGAGCCTTATTTTTCTCTTCTAACCCTCCCTTCTCCATAGTCCTGTGCTTAACTTTGCTTCCTCCACTTCCTGACTCCAGAGCAAAAATTGGAAACTCTAAAGATAGCCTTGCGGAGAGAATTTAGACTGTCCAACTTCATTCATATTTTATGAATTTAATAGGACCAAATGAGGTTTAAAACCATTGAATATTAGAACTAAGAAAGAGGACTTGTGACCATCCAGGACTCTACGTCCCGGGAAAACCCCTTTTATAGTTGGGGAAATTAAAGCCCAGAAAAGCCAAATATACCGTAGTTCTCCCCCTTATCCATGGTTTTGCTTTCCGTGGTCTCAGTCAGCGGCGGTCTAGAAGCAGGTGGCCCTCCTTCTGACAAAGCGTCAGAAGGTCCAACGGCAGCCTAACGCTAGGTCGCAGTGCCTACGTCATTCACCTCACTTCATCTCATCACGTAGGCATTTTATCACCTCCCATCATCACAAGAAGAAGGGTGCGTACAGGACAAGAAGATATTCTGAGAGACAGAAAGGCCACATTCACATAATTTTTATTACAGTGTATTGTCAGGATTGTTCTATTATTAGTTTTTGTTGTTCACCTCTTACTGTGCCTGTTTTTATTTATTTATTTTGAGAAAGAGAGAGTGGAGGAGGGGAAGAGAAAGAGGGAGAGAAGAGGATCTTAAGCAGGCTCTGTGATGTCAGCGCAGAGCCTGAGGTGGGGCTCAAGCTCACGTACCATGAGATCTTGACCTGAGCCAAAATGAAGAGTCTGACGCTTAACTGACTGAGTCACCCAGATGACCCTTACTGTGCCTAATTTATAAGTTAAACTTTATCACAGGTATGTATGTATAGGAAAAAACAGTCTATACAGGGTTTGGGACGATCTCCAGTTTCAGGCATCCACTGAAAGTCTTGGAACGTATTCCCCCGTGGACAAGGGGGCGCTATTATAATTTACTCAGGGCGGCATAGTTGGCAAAGCCAGAAGACACAACTGGGCATCACAGCTCCCAATCTTGGTTATTCCAAGGTGCTACACAGATCCTTTTAGTACATTCAGGATCAAGTAACTTGAAAAGCAAATATAAGCTTATACTAAATCCAGGAGCTCCTTACATAAGGAATTGTAATTTAATGGTCAAAATTTAGGCTCTGGGCCAGACTCCTTTTACCACTAACTGGCCATGTAACTTCGGTTTAAGTCAAGTTCTCTTCATCCCGATTTTATCACCGAAAATGGAGATCGTGAGCACCTATCTCACGAGCCGTTGTGAGAATTGACTCCGCATACGTGATGTACTTAGAACAGAGCCTGCCCACATTACTAGTCAATAAAGGTTCGCTATCATGATTTCCAATCTCGAAACCACGCCCACTTTTTTAAGTGATGTACAAAGGCTTTTGGACATTAAAGATGATCTGGTCGGCCGGGAATCCATTTCCTTTCTTCATAAAATCTTAAAACTCCTCACTCTGGGTTTGGTGTATCATTATCTAAACAGCCCTGAGATGGTTTTTCAGAGCTATAAAGTAATTACCCAGGCACACAGAGGCAGCCAAAAATGAAAGTCACATAGCATTATGCACTTCAAGGCCCTTGCTGACATAAGCAAACAATGCAGTGCTGCGCAGGGCCAGTGCTAAGGCGGAGGGTCTCATCAGCTCGGTACCCCTGCCTTCCAGTGAAACAGGGAGCAGGGCCCAGTGTGCAAGGCACACTCAGGCGCAGGAGTGCTATTCCCCCAATATGGTGCCTCTGCTGCCCAAGACTGAGAAGCACGTGAACACAACCCGGTAGTCCTTTTCTTTTTATTTTTAAGTAACTCAGACAACTGCATACCAGTCAGTTCAAACATTTCTCAACTCCTATAATAGGCCATTTGCTGGTCCATTATGGACACGAAGAAGATGGGGACCCTGCTCCACAAAGTCTGGCATTCCATGCATAGCAAGTGCCTAGACGGTAATTCTTTGCGGCCAGTAATACGGGAAAAGGTGTACTTTCATGTTAAATACAAAGGTGTACTTTCATACTAAATGCAAACTGTATATTCATCCAAGAGTGCAAAAATCCACAAAACATGAAACTGTACTATGTATTATGGTGTTAATAAACCCTTAAATTCCATTATAGTTTAATTATTAACCTACACACATTATAATACCAACTTATACACGTTTGCGTGACAGACAAAATCGAGTTCTAACGTATTTCCACATTCTCTTTAACAGTAGTTATATAATGATTAGAGTAATTTTGCTCCTATAGTGAATAGCTTTAAAAGTTTTTCCTAAATACATTATATTAATAGCTAGTGCAAAATATTCGCTAAAAAGGATAGAGGAATTTCAGAGCTTTGGGAGATAATACGGAATGCTAGTATTTTGGAAACCAGGGGCATGCTAACTTGAGATTCTGGATACCTGACCAAAAGAGATGCGCTTAACTTCCCTTCTAACACTTCCAGCAAGAAGGACTCAAAAAACACTTCGAGAAGCTCTAAGCAAAAAACTGGACTTCGTAGAGGGCAGATATCAAACTGCAAACCACATTAGAGTTACAGTCTGTAATGACATCAAATCCAAGTAGATCTGCTGCTGACCAAAACCGTTTGAAGCATTTTCTATAGATTGTTTCCATGGAGATGCACACACTATTAAAAACAGGTCATACATAAATCTCCCAAAGGATGTATACATGGGCATCAATTGCTGAGTGCCTTGTAAAAGCAAATAAATGGAGATACCCTAAATTTCCATCAACTGAAGAATGAGAAAATCCTTCTGTTTCCAGACTATGAAATTCCATTTGGGCACTAGAAAGGACAAGGCAGATCCACAGGTATGGACGTGGAAAGAGAACTACAATATACTGTGGAGTACAAGCATGAGAACATGTTCCTTATGGGCTACCTTTAGATCACCCAGATGTACTTTATTCCACATACCATTCTACATACTGTTCTGCAACTAGCTTTTTTCCTCCCGGATGCATTTATGTATACAAAAAAAAAGTATATATAGGACGCTTACTCCAGTCACTGCAAGGGGGTACTGGGAGGGTGGATTTTACTTTACACATTTTGTTCTATGAATTTTTTAAACAAAAGCACGTGTTCCAGGTTTTTCAATTTGTAAGTAAAATATAACTTAGTAAAAATCACTTCTGATGCTTATGGAACATACAAGAAGCACCTCCGTGCTTCTCTCTTACCATCTCCATAAAATACCCCTTCTTTGTTATCGACCACACCCTTTTTAGGTCACGGGAGAGTTCTCACACTCAAGGGAAAGTTATTTTCCCCCAGTGCACATGGACACTAGAGATGGCGAGATGTCAAGTATTCTGGCATCGCTAAAAATGACCTGAAATCAAGTGGTTTAAAAATATATCAAAGCGAGAGTCTGTTCACTGTGACATTAGTTGTCTTCTGTCGAGTACATCACCTCCAAACTCTGACTCTTACCTCTGTCACCACCAGAGAGGCTATTTGCGTTCTTTCCCCACAGATGATTGCTCTGTTTTTCTTCCCTGCAACCAGGAGATGTGCAGGTCCCCCTGGTTTCCTGCCGAGAACCACTCCAGGGAGCAGCCTCTGCAGAAACCCTGGCTCCTTGCTGCAAGCAATTATGAGAAATCAGGGGATGCTGCTTTATTCCATCCTTTAGGGTCCAATCAATAATTCAATATTAAAATAGAAGACCTGATTAAGGATCACAGAGCCTCAAAAATGCAATATCAGCTATCTAAGTTCTTTAAAATAGTAGAGCAATTCTTTTAAGAAATACACATTCTGATGGCTATTCTAGAAAGACAAGTCCAGTTCTGGATATCGCTGGAGAAAATATAAAACAGACTCAAAAACACTTAACAGTGGTGATTATGGCCTTAAAGGTTATAGAATGTTTAGAACATGCATGTATGAAGAAGACTATAACGGACACACGTCAACTAGGTCATCATCTTTTAAGGGATTAAGAAAGATACTAGCTAAGACCCATATCAAGCTGGCGAACCAGATCAAGTTCTTCAAACCACTGCTCTGATATCGCCATCACATTCTCCTAGGGAACCTTTCGAAACAGCGTTGGCATCTTGGAAATAAGGAGACAGAAGACCTCCCCTGGGAGGACTCTGGCTCCTGAACTGAGTACATTGCTCACGTTTCGATATTCCCCCAGCACACTGTCCTATCGCTAGTACTGTACCACGCATGTTACTTCCACACCGAAATCCTTTATTTGCACATCTCATTTCCCATCCCCCCACTCAACTGCAAGCCCTTCCAGGCCAAGGAGGATAAATAATATATTGGTTTTTGTGGTCCCATAATGGTACCTAACATATTAGCAGGTTTCGGGCTTCTTGAATGAATGAGAAGTGTCCTCACTGCACATTCATTTGAATATTTAATTTTTTTTTTTAACGTTTATTTATTTTGGGGACAGAGAGAGACAGAGCATGAACGGGGGAGGGGCAGAGAGAGAGGGAGACACAGAATCGGAAGCGGGCTCCAGGCTCTGAGCCGTCAGCCCAGAGCCCGACGCGGGGCTCGAACTCACGCACCGCGAGATCGTGACCTGAGCTGAAGTCGGGCGCTTAACCGACTGAGCCACCCAGGCGCCCCATGAATATTTAATTAAGTACCTACGGTAAAGGGGTACCTACTGAAACCCACTGGAGGTAGAGAGGTGTGTCAGAGAAGCTAAACCCTCGTGTGACTGAGGGCAACCCCTCAACACTTGCCCCCAACACCCACCTTTTCCAATGTTCCCATGACAATGAAGAGAACAGGCAGTGTAGAAGCAGACCCAGAAATATAAGGCAAAAAAAAAAAAAAAAAAAAAAAGAAAGAAAGAAAAGAAAGGGAGGAGAGCGTCCCTGGCTGGGAACGAAAAGGAAAGCACCCCTCTTTGAACAGAGGTCTCCACGTTACGGGTAATGTTGTCTTTCCAACAATGGCAGTGGATATAGGAGCTACCATTTTCTCCTTTATACACGTTTTTGTTATTCTTTTGTATGATTCAGTAGTCCCCGAAATTACTGAAAATTGGCACCACGGTCCCCTTTGTTCATTGATTTAATAAGCCGACTTTAAACACCTGCTACGTCGTAAGAACTATTTTTGGGGAGTTAAGACACGACCAAGTCACACTCTTCAGGGGTCTGCAGAAAAATGTGGGAGACACATCACCACATACGACGCACCAGCGCACCGCTTACACGAGGGCTCCTCGCAGAAAAATGGTCTACCCGAGCATTCTCACTGCCCGCTCCCCAGGGAGTAAGGTAAATCTTAGGACAACCCGTGTGAGGAGGGAAAAACAAACTGCAACCAGACACACGGTTCAAGGCTCTGCAGCCGGCATGTCATTAAAAGTGATCGAACTAACACGCCCAGCCACTTCCCGCAGAACCCGCGGTTCCTTTCCTTTAGTTTTCGTTCTTCTCACGTGCTTCCCCGTCCGGAGAACTGTTTGCAACTTCCAATAGGTGGAATCCCACAAAGTGTTCTAGGACGTGAAAACTAGGAGTCAGCTAAGCTCTGATAACTTAAGCTGTATCTCCTCGTGACGCCGCCCAAGGGTAAACAAAGAGGCACACGCTGAACTCGGTTCACGCTGGGCGCCATCCCTCCATCTGCTTACCACGTGTGTTGGTGGCCATGTCGGCCACTTTCTGAAAGGCGTCCAAGAAGGCAGCCGCTGCTACTACTGTGGTCCTAAAATGCAAACACATAACAAAAGCATGAGGAATGTCTCACGCTAGCAAATTCATTACAGCTCAAGGGTTAAAACCTCTGTGGAGAACTGAATGCAACCTTCTAGGAGAAACGACCCTGCTGGACGTGGACAACCACTGGCTTTGCAGGCCTACTTTTTTTCCCCACCCCCTTAGGAAGCATTTCTTCCCGATATTAGCGCACTCTCCCAAAAACACGCAGCTCATTCGGTGCCGCTCGGTAAATGCTGGCAAGTCTTCCCATCACGACACCTGATGGTGTAACACAATTACCAGGCAAAATTTCACAAAGGAGGAAAGACAAGTGTTTTTACCTAAATGAAAACCATCATTAAAAACTATAAACGGTATAAGTGGAAATAATTTTAGAGCAGGAAAACAGCATATAGACATGGACCGGGAGACGGAATCTTGGAGAGAGAGCCTCTACTTCAAATAATTCATTTTAGAGATGGGAAAACTGAGACAAGTAGAGTGACTTTCAAGATCACTAGTTTGGGGGCACCTCGGTGGCTCAGTCAATTGAGCGTCTGACTTCAGCTCAGGTCATGATCTCGCAGTTCATGAGTTCAAGACCCGCATTGGGCCTTCTGCTGTCAGTACAGAGCCCGTTTCAGATCCTCCCCCTCTCTCCCTGCCCTTCCCATCCTCCTGCTCTCTCTCTACCTCTCTCAAAAATAGACATTTAAAAAAAATTTTTTTAATTAAAAAAAAAAAAAAAATCACAAGTTCATCCCAGAACTGGAACTGGTAGCCCAGAAGGACACATAGTCCCATGCTCATCCCACTGCCAGATCAGATCCTGGCTATGTGACTCTTTCCCCCTAAATCCCATTTACAATGGAATTGAGACACCATTTTTTCAACCATAGAATGCTCTCTCGACTGCATCTTCTGAATTCCTCAAAGCTGACACCAGGGAGAAGTCACTACACTCATTTGCTGTCCTAGAAATTATTTTGAGTTCTTCACATCCTCTTGAGCACTCTGTGGTCTACTGGTTCCTAGCGCTGTGATCTAGCTGTCACCCCATGGAGAGGAAGCACCTCTCCACACCAGGGTCAAGGACAACGAGAACAAGCCAGCCTCAGGACTCACACACACACGGGACTCACAATCAAGCATGGAGCCTGAAGCTCATTTCCAAATATTTCACGTATGAATCTAATCTCTACTCAGCACTCCTAAGAATGCAGAGCTGTTGAAGGAAGAATGTGAGAATAAGAACTAAAAAAGAGTTCAAGATGGAACTGAAGAAGTGACTCTAAAACTCAGCAACCATAGCTCTGAGACAGAAGGTTCTGGAAGATGCTGGAAGTCATCCCTGGGAAAACCTGTGCAACAGTCCCTTAGCACCCAACTGCAGAATGAATGAGGCCTGATATTTTCCATTAGAGCAAAAAGCCATTCTGCTCAAGTTAAAAAAAAAAAAAAAAAAAAAAAAAAAAAAAAAGACATACACACGGAACAAAACTGAAAGAAAAAACCCCTTTGAAGCATATTTTTCAAAGAGTTGACATCATACGCAAACCCTGGAAAAGTCAGCTTTATCAAACATCCTGGGATTTATAAACAGCTCATTCTGATTTGCAATTACTATCTGACACAATGGCCGGATTTATTTTCAAGTCAATGCCAATCATCCCAATTTAATGAGCCAGCTATAGAGATGCCTTGTGTATTACTCTGTCACCAGGGCTCCACTGAAAAGGAGGATGGTGGTCAAGTGTGAGGAATTAGGAGCTTTTAAACACCGCCTTCCAATGAGTCCTATTTCATTGTCTGCTGTTGTCATAATATATCTTAGTTCTCTGATGGGGCAGCACAAAGGAGTGATTTGGTGTATGCGTTCCCAGCTTATTTGCCTCTTCTATAGCCTTATCCTTTCTTTACTGCAGAACACCAAACCATGTGTGTGAGGCTCTCAGCTGGGCACTACCAGTTTGACAAAATAAAGAAATGGTCCCTGCCCTCAGGAGGCCTAAACAGTTGTTAAAAAATAAAAAGTGTACTTTGTACTCGTGAGTATAAGATTGCTTTAAAAGTTTTACTGTAACTAATCAGCTGTACTAACCTCATATTTACCTTAAGTTTTGGCTTGCTCTTTGGTAAAAGGGGAAAAGAATCTTTCCATTGGTCGACCCTGAAAAGGCTGTCAGATAATTAAATGAGGCCACATAAGAAAAACGTGTATGTGTTGGGGGAATGGTGGTGGGGGGGGGGGCTACTTAAATGTTTTACTGGTTGATTCCAGCAGGGACCTACAGGATGGAGACTATTTAAAATCAATGAGAAGAGTGAGTAGACATAGCTTGATAACGTGAGGCTGGTAAAGGTTTCTGCAGGGCTTTGCATTCAGACAGGAGAGTGGAGCTGGCCCAGCATAAAGTCTTTACAAGTTCTTAAGCACCGAAATGGTAAAGGATCTGACAGAGAAGGGGCTGTATTCCTGAGTCTCCTGGAAGACCAATGACAGCTTGGGAAACCCCAGGTGCATGGGATAGAAATCCCAGGCCCCACAAAGCTGACAGAATGGAAGAGGAAAGATCCATCCTTCTGGAGTTCTTCTCTCCTGACCTACAGGGGAACCACGAAATGTCCAGTCCTATGGTTAAAGCTCTGGGCAGTAACCTCCTGATGTCCATGGGCAAAGGACCAAAAGTGTCATGTCATCCACATGGTTTTTATCCTAGAAAACCCCTACTTGCTTTGTCCTCTGGAAAACCACCTGCATACATTCAAAACAACTGATGTCATCCCCCTTATGCCATGAACAGGAGTCATGAAAATTACTGCTTTTGTAAATGCCCTGTCCCTCATGGAACACCGCTGAGTAGCCTTTCTCCTCACTGATTTAAAAGCATACAGCTGTAACAAGAAGATTCTATTTCACATCAAATGATACATAAACAAGCACAAGACAAAGCAACAATAGCCCCTTAGAGCCGACTGACCCTAGATCTTGTTGTTTAAATAGCTTTATTGAGGGATAATTTGTATACCATAAAATTCAACCTTTGTAGGTGTGTGATTCAACAATTTTTTAGTGAACTTAGAATTTTGCAACCACTAGCACGAGCCAACTTTAGGACATTTCCATCACCCCGAAAAGATTCCTCATGCCCACGTGTACTCAATCTCCTTTTCCTCCACTAGGCCCAGGCAGCCACTAATCTACATCTGTCTCTGCAGATGTGCGTTTCCTAGACATTGCACACAAATGGAAGGATACAGTAGTCAACAATAAGCGGTAAGCTCTTTATAAGGATAGGCAGTAAGCAGAATGGACCTCGCAGCCAGACTCAGGTTCAAATCCCTGCTCTGGCTTTTACTAGCTCTGTGACTTTGCACAGGTTGGTTAAGTTTCTCTGTGCCTCATTTTTTTCATCAGTAAATTGAGGATAATAACTGTACTTACCTCTCAGGGTTGGGAGATTTAATTAACATATGCCTGGCACATAGTGAGCGTTACATGAATGTTGCCCATTATTACCTTACATGTATAACAGCTCATCTGACTCTCAAAATTCCTATGGAAGAAGGCAGAGCAGACAGTTCAGTTTTACCCAAGGGAACCTGGGCCCAAGACATAAGGCTAACAAGTGGCAATGCTCAAATCAGAACCCACTACATGCTTCTATACCTGTAACGCTTCCAAAATTAACCTCAATCTGCATCCTGGGTCTGTCCTATTCCATCCTTTGTCTGTGGATGTTGCCATTTTCTGGGAACGACAGGCTTCTATACTTACCGAAGCTGGGACTGTAGCTTTCCTGCTTTGTTTATGAAATCCTCCCAAACTGGATAGCTCCCCTACAACAAAACAAAGGCATCGATCAGTAAGGCATGCTGTGACCGACACCTGACTAAGACAATAACAGAACACCCAGACTCCAATTACACAGGGAACGATCTGTGTGTGCTCTCTTCCTCTGCAGTCTATGGTATGTTGCCCAGATGATATATAAACGTATCGGCTCAGAAATGGGTTTCGAATATACTCAGGCCCGGTAATCTTATAAATACTACAAACACCGACTGGAACACGTTTGGTGGAATCTAACCTATAGATGGATGGATCACATTTTGAGTAGTAGATGATGGGTCCAAATTCAAGATGTGCAGAACACGTAAGGCTCTGCCCTGAACCACGTGACCATGGCTGTGGCGTTTTTCACCCTTATCTCAAAGGACAGGGAGGAGAGAACCAGAGTGACCGGAGCCCCTCTAGGACAGGCAGCTATTGGGAAGCATTATTAGACCATCAGAATCTCAAGGTTGAGAAGATACCTAAATATAGCCACTCAGCTGATGGCTTGAACCCAACATCTACATACAAGATGCCAACAGGTAGTTCCCCACCACATTTCGGCTCACAGGGAGCTCAACACCTCTCTCTGCCACCCTGTCTTTTGTGTCCATGCAGCATTGGCTTGAACCTTCTGGGGACCCTCAGAGTGAAGGCCTACCCTGCTTCCAGAGGGAGGTCTTCTCAGGGAATTCATCCACAGCTTTCCCTTCCCTTCCCAAGTGCAGTTCATTTTCTACACAGGCCCGTTTCACGTCCCTGCAGCATCCTGGGGCACTGCACGATGTCTCTCTGCTCTTTTAAGTGTGGTACTCAGACACAAACTCAAAACTGCAGGTGCCATTCTGACTGGAGCAAACCAGAGTGGACTGTGACACCTCCCTACACATTAAATTTATATTAAGATCAAATAGCCAACTGACCAAGAGGTGATGCAAAATAAACCCAGGAAAGGAAAAACCATGGCTAGAGAAATGGAGCTGGGGGGTGCCTGGCTGGCTCAGTCAGTAAAGCGTGTGACTCTTGTTCTCAGGGTTGTGAGTTCGAGCCCCATGTGTGGTGTGGGGTTTACTTGAAAGAAAAACTTAAAATAAAAAAGAAGAGTTTGGCACGGAATCATTTAAACATAGAACTAAGATTAAACACCTAGGGGGTGATCGTTGCAGGACAGAATGTAAGTGTTAAGAACACTGACATGGTGAGCATAACATGGGCCACCTCCTGATTTTGCAGTTTAAGGAGAGGAGGGAGAAACTCTAATGAAGTTAATCATCTCATCTTTCACTGCAGAAGCCCAATCAGAATAGTCTATAATTGCAACTGAGCTAAAACATAATGATTTCATCTTCCTATTGGTTTTAACAATCTTATTTTCTTACCCTTGGGGACAGTTTCTCAACCTTGCCACCAAGGACATTTTGGGCCAGACAGTTCTTTTGGGGGTTTGGGAGGGGCTGTCCTGTGTACTGCAGGGTTTCTAGCCCCATCCCTGACCTCAGTTCATGAGATGCCAGGAACATTCACAGATGCCACTGGTGGGGACTACGAAAAATGTCTCCAGGCATCTGTGCCAGATGGACCTAATGGGACAAAATCATCCCCTGGTTAAGAACCACTATTTTAGGGGTGCCTGGGATGGCTCAGTCAGTGGAGAATCTGACTCTTGATTTCCGCTCAAGTCATGACCTCCCAGTTAGTGAGTTCAAGCCCCATGTCAGGCTCTGCGCTGACAATGTGGAGTCTGCTTGGGATTCTCTCTCCCTCTCTCTCTGCCCCTCCCCTTCTCTCTCAATCCCTGGCAAAATAAACACTAAAAAAAGGGGGGGGGGTGCCTGGGTGGCTCAGTCGGTTAAGCGTCCAAATTCAACTCAGGTCATGATCTCATGGTTTGTGAGTTCGAGCCCTGCGTCGGGCTTTGTGCTGACAGCTCAGAGCCTGGAGCCTGCTTCACATTCTGTGTCTCCCTCTCCCTCTCTGCCCCTCCCTGCTCATGCTCTCTCTCAAAAATAAACATTAAAAAAAAAAAAACTGTCTCTTTATACATTTCTGTAAGGTATCAAGCCTGCCTGAAAATGCACACAGAGATGTCTGGAAAATTCTCTACCAAAATTAAAATGGGCTATTTCTGGAAGTTAAGATTTGGACCAATAGGTTACTTTCCTGTTTGTACTTTCCCATATGGCCAGAATTGTGTGTGTGTGTGTGTGTGTGTGTGTGTGTTTTAAATAAGGATCATGTATCATTTTTATGAAAACAGTAGTCATTACTTTTTTTTTTTTTTTAATTTTCAGATCAAACTAGAGGTTCTGGCAACAAAACACCATGAATTTACAACCCACCCAGAGCCTAAAGTCTGTTCCACAGATGCCACGAGAGCACATCCATCAGTTCTGCCTTTGAGACCTGCTTGGCCCAACTGCAGGTCTCTGGATTTATTCCCCCAAGCTACAATTTGCTCCCACGGGGCACTAAGCCACACCCCAGGGATCCTGTCTGACTGGCTCCTGGCAGAGGTCCACTGGCAGCTACTGACACCAACACCCACGCACAGATCCCGTCACCGTCCTGCTAAGCCACACCGCCTCCATCTTGTCTCTGTGCCCCAGGGGGCTGCTTCTACCCAAGAGCACAACTTTATTTTAACTTACGCTGAGTGAACCTTTGACAGCTCAGGCTACCATTCCGGACCCAGCGAGACATTGTGGGGAATTCCAATGAAAACACATAACATATTTACCATTTTCTTATCAAGTATGAAGGCCCCTTCTACATCTACATCCAAGTAATTAAAGAGGTAAGGGCTGAGATCAGAGTCCTCTGACTGGCCACTGGGGATCCCCGTCCAGATAGACATCAGTCAGCATCCTTAAAAGCACAAGAGTTCAAAGCAACCAATTACAGCCTCACCTAACCTTTTATTCTCTTTCAGATCCACAAAAAAAGTATGAGAAGCTCTTCTGAAAAGCCTGAAGATGTTCAGATATACTGACCACCAACCTGTAGCCAAAAGGCTAGAAGGCATTCATTGACGTAAAGGAGGCCAGGAGTGCTGGGCCCTCCTTTTCCCAACACCAATCACTCCCATACAGGGACCCCTGGAGAAGGTCACTGAGATGATCTAGAATGTTTCTTAAGAAAAAAAGGGAGGCACATTTCATAGAGAACATGCCAGAATGGCAAGAGGCCAGTGCAGGGAGCACACAGTCCCGACTTCTAGCCATGGCTCTGCCAACTATCAAGGGAAGTCACTTTACCTCTCAGGGCCTGCTCCTTATAATGACAAATAACAAAAACAAATAATTCCATCATCATTCCTGACCACTCTCATCACTGAAAGATTGTAGGGAAGGAGTAAGGGACACCAACTCGGGAATCCCGTCTCCCAGACTGAACCGTGGCTCTCTGGTTCGCAATGTGTTATCAGGCAAGTCGTTCGACTTCCACAAGGGGATAAGTCACCGCTTCTCAGGGCTGGTGTGAGGAATAACTAGGATCGGAAAGTGCTCAGGGCAGGGGCGCCTGGGTGGCTCAGTCAGTTAAGTGACTGACTTCACCTCAGGCCATGATCTCACAGTCTGTGGGTTCGAGCCCCACGTCGGGCTCTGCGCTGACAGCTCAGAGCCTGGAGCCCGCTTTGGATTCTGTGTTTGGGAGACAGAGAGAGACGGAGCGCAAGCGGCAGAGGGGCAGAGAGAGAGGAAACACAGAATCCGAAGCGGGCTCCAGGCTCTGAGCTGTCAGCGCAGAGCCCGACGTGGGGCTCGAACCCATGAGCCGTGAGATCATGACCTGAGCTGAAGGTGTACGCCCAACGGACTGAGCCACCCAGGAGCCCCCCCCCCCACCAAAAAAAAAAAATGTTTTTAAAGTGCTTCGGGGCAATGCCAGGCACTCCGTCAGTGTCCAATGAACATTTGATAGAACTGAACCAAGGGTGTGCAGGCCCCTGCAATCTCCCTCAGGATGCTGGCAGAGATGTGAAAACCTCTAAGTCAGACTGTCCATCCAGGCTGGGATCCCACATTCTTAGGCCTAAGTACAGAACCAGCTGTAGCTCACGACTAGTTAACTAGCTGGGCACATGTCAGCCTAGTCTCAGTCACCCCCAAATACATGGCAGGAAGAGTACTCAAACCGACATGAATGCGCCTGAAATCTACTGCTCAAAGCACTTTAAAAAAAAAAAACAAAAAACTACTTATCTACCCCCACTGCTTGGAGCCTCACTTAAGTCTTTACCAAATTAGCAACAAAAGGAGGGTCCCCTCTCCAGTCAAGGGGTGCAGCACATAGCTCTCCACCCACGAACGCCCACTCAGCCAGAAGAAGGCTTCCAAAAGCAGCTCGCTCCTGATTTAATGATATTCGACAGTCTATCAAAGAGTGTCAGGCCCACCTGTTTTAGGCAATATATAATTTAATGGATTCTAAAAAAAAAAAAAAAAAAAAAAAATGAAAAGGAAAAGAAAAGAACTTCTAAGAACAGAAGACAAAAAGCCTCCTTATTGAGAATTTTTTTTTTAAAAAGTGTGTAAATGTTATTAAAAGGTAAAGGCAAAGTGATGTTGGATTGTTCGAGATCTGGGTTGTTTTTTTAAGTTTCTTTCAAGGTAGAAAAAAGTTTCTACCCACCTAAAAGTAGTTTTACTACTAAAATCACAATCTTGGAGGAAGTGAGAAAGGAGAGAGAAGAAATTTGAACAAAGCGTTAAAGGTAACAGAGAAAAAGCTCTGGCTTTTTCTAGACTCTAAGACTGAGCCAAAGCGAGAATGCTCAAATTTCAAAAGAAATCTGCAGATCAAGATGCAGTATCCACTGAGAACCCTTTTAGAAAGCAATTCCAACACAGTCCTCAATTTTCTGACCTGCACCACCCACCAAGAAGTCCCAGAAAGCTCCCCTCTGAGGCTTCTGGTTCTGACCTGGCTCAGGTCACATTTGAGGTCCCTAGGAATGCATTTCCGGGGCTGTGAAAAAGTCTTCACACAGACCCCACCGTGGGGCTCACCAGAGAACACATAAAAGTTTCACAACTTTCCAGACAGACCAAAATCAAAGCAAATGAGACTCCCACCGGGCACCCGGGTTCTGCCAAGTCCAAAGTGACAGGCAACTGGAATGTGACTCTCCTCTCCCTGGAACCACTTGACTTTCTTTGGAGAGGAGGGTAGGTTTTGAACCCCTGGCAATTTGTTGAAAATAGACCTTAGACCACACTGGATTCCGAAAAAGGGAAAGTCCCCTATTATAGAAATGGGAAGAGAAAACGAGCCTGTTTACAAACATGTAGAGGACACTCCTTTAATCAAGCTGCAAGACTGCCCCCCTCCTACAGCAAGAGAGGCGGGGCTTCCCTGAAGACCGGCTACAGGGCCCCACCCCTGCATCCGCCAGGTGGAGTGTCCACCATGCTCCCCACACCCCACACAGCACCAAGGGCGGCTCTTCTCTCTTCCGACCTCCAAGGGATGCAACAATCTTGAAAACTCCTATTCCACCATCACCACGTAGCTCAAATGTCACCTCTTCCACAGCATTCTCAAATGCACCTGCTTCCCCCACATCATTCAACTCACCATCTGTGAGCCTGAGTCTCCCTCACCACACTGTGGGCTCCAGGACAGAGAAACAGAGGGAGGAAGGAAAAGGTTTCTAGTAAGAGCAACGGCTGGCACACAGACAGGGAAGCAGAGATGACACATGGGGGCTCTCGCCAAGGGACACTGGAGTGATGCACTCATGCTGGGGACTGGCAGGACCTGGGCAGGATGGACAAGGTGACCATGAGCAGCCTTCAAGGGCAAGGTCAGAGTTCAACCACAAAGAAGAGAGCAGAATTCCAGGCAGATGGTGAGGGACATAAATCCCACACCACCTAGGTGACCAGAGAACCTAACAGGTCACATACCTAACAGCAGCCTGGTCCCTTAGGGAGTGGGGAGGAAACTGAAGTCATTTTCTTACTTCTGAAAAAAAAAGTCCCGCCCAATCTGTCAACTTCCCTGAGAGTTTTGTGGCCACTTAAACAAATATGCGAGCCAGCTTACCCCCCCCTCCCTCCCTCGAAGTTGAACTCTGGGAACACGCCTGGGTCCCTCTCCTCTTCTCCCCCCTTCCTCCACTCTCCCCACAGCCAGAAGGCTGGACAGGCCACTCGCCTAATGCAGGGCGCAGGGCTCAGCCCGTGGCTGTTTTGGCTTGGGGTTCTGTTTTGCTTTGTTTTGTTCTGTATTAAACAGAGGCCCAGGATGGCATCCCACACACGAAGCAGAAGAATAAACTGTGTGTAACTCATCAGTGCGGCTGGTTAACGATGCCCCATAAATAATGCAGCAACGGCCTCTCCCAGCCCAGCCCGCTGCGACAGCAGAACCTCAGGGGACAGCTGAGCGAATCAGACACCCACGCTGCCACACAGGGAACACAGAGGAGCCGGGAGCCGTGGTCAGAGAAGGGGTGATCTGAGAGGAGCCAGAGCTGGAGAAGACTCTCACAAGGAGGAAGCATTCAGCTTAGATGAGAATAGAACAGTGATTGGAGGAGCAGGGTGCAGGCTATAGGGAGCAGGGTTCCAGCTCAAAGGCCTCTGTCCTGTCCAAAGGTTGCAGATGGAGGCTGGCTCGCCAGTGGTCATGATCCTGAGGACTCAAGTCTTGGGCACACCACCGGACAGGGAACCCCCCCACCCAAGCCCCACTTTTCATCCTGATGACGTCAATGTCACCATCATCATCATTAAGCATCACCATTTTCTAAAGGGTTGCTTGGTGCCAGGCACACATATCAGCGTTTCTCCAACTTTCACATACATTGTTTCTACCACCTGGGGATCTTGCAAAAACGCAGGTTCTGATTCTCTTGGTGTGAGGTGGGCCTGGATGTTGCATGTTTAACCTGAGTGATGCTGAGGCTGCTGGTCCACAGACCACACAGAAGAACACAGCTGGATACACACTCTATTACACGCTCACAACAATCTGAGAAGCAGATGCTGTTATTTTGCAGCTGAGGACTGACGTCGTGACCCAAGTGCTACCCTGATTCTGGGAAGTGTGCTGAACAGAACCGGCTGCCCAGCCCAGGCCTGCAGAAAGCCACTCAGTAGGCAGGCTGGGTCCTGCCTGGTCCGCAAAGTGAGGTGCAAGGCCTCCCCCAACACACAGCTCCCAATTACAACTGCAAATGCTCCAGGGGAGCTATAATGTCACCCTAGAAATGGTCATGATCCTCAAGAACTTGGGGGGAAAAAAAAACAACACAAAGACACAAAACAAAGAAAAGCCCTTTGTGTTGGAAAAGGTCTGATAGGAATGAACCAGAAATGGTCACGGGTGCTGTCATTAGTGGTACGATGACGGATAACTTGATCACATCTTCCGGTTTTCTATGGATGCCGGGACTGATCTGCTTCTGCCAGATCAGAGAACCTGTCTGGAGCACCTCTAAAGGCTGATGCTGTCACCTCCCCAGCCACCAGGTCCTCGGGGCAGGTCTGCGGGAACCTCCTCAGAATGAGCTTGAGCAGTGCAGCCCACAGCATCCCTCCTCCTCCCCTTCTAGGTCAGCCCTTGTTGAGCTCAGCCTTCAGGGAAATGAAAAGCAAAGCTTCCAGAAGAAGCTTCTGACCTGAGCAGGAGTGCCTCTGGACCCCAGGCTTCTACAAGCAGGGGGCAGGAATCTGCAGCTTCCAGAGGTGGGTGTGAAGGATGAAGGACAGGGCCCCTGACTGTCTGTCACAGCTTTGTCCCCCAGACCACCCTTCCCCACCCCATTCTGCAAGAGGGAGGGCCCCCGAGATCCTCAGAAGAAATGCACTGTGGAAGCCCATCCATCATAAAAACCATTCCTGGGCTTTTATTCTCTGATTGGGGCTTGCCTAATCCACTAATTATCCCTGTCCATCAAGTGGATGACAGCCTTGGGGATAATCAATGGTTACTTCCTCACACGCCCACCCTCACCCACTTGCCCAAGCTCACCAACAATAAACACGCCTGCGAAAAGGAAGATTTAACCACAAAAGGGGCTTCCTCCACCCAACCTCCCCTCACAAACTTCTCCATTTGTAACCATAACACCCTGCTTAAGTCAAGGCCATCAGCGTCTTCTTCCTCCAGCGCTAGGAGGTTCCATGCCCAGAATGCCCGTTTTCTGACACACGGGTAGGTCTCCACCGGGAATAAAAGAAGAACCAAACAAACAGGTCAACTGTATCTTCAAAGTATGATTGGTTTTTTACATTTTCTACCAAGAGGCATTCCTTTGTCTATCCTGAGCCTTCCAATAGAAGAGCCACTAGCCACCTGGATGGAACTTTAAATTCATTACAGTTAAATAAAATGTAAAATTCAGCTCCTCACTCAAGTGTTCAACAGCCGCATGGGGCTAGTGGCTTCGGTACTAGACAGGGCAGATGCAGAAAGGTGTGCTGGACGGTGGCGGCCATAAGGTGACAAAGCCACTCTGGGCACCCCTGGGTTGTTCTGGAACTGCAACTAGGCTTCCAGTCCTATTATTTAACTTTTGCAAAATCGATGCGTGAACCCCTCTCCTCTCCCTTCCTATTCCCCAAATTTATCCCCCCAATCTGTACCGCCATATTGCCTTTACTATTTCAGATAGACACCTAAGGCCGCCTAGGAGTCCAAATTTATTCCATGATCATCATTAAGAACCCCATCTCACATTTACACAGTACTTGAGAGAGTATAAAGGGCTCTCAAGACAGCCCTGTGTGGGCACTTGGCAGACAGGCATTTAACACTTTTCTTTTTCCACAGGAAAATAAAGCACAGAGGTTAAGTAATCGGCCCAAGGTCAGGGAAAGGTCTGCCCTCGCACCCAGTTTGTATCGTGAAGTGCTCCTAAGTTTGCCCAGTTGTTTTTAAATTTTTTTTTTTTAACGTTTATTTATTTTGGGGACAGAGAGAGACAGAGCATGAATGGGGGAGGGTCAGAGAGAGGGAGACACAGAATCCAAAACAGGCTCCGGGCTCTGAGCTGTCAGCACAGGGGCCCGATGCAGGGCTCGAACTCACAGATCGCGAGATCGTGACCTGAGCCGAAGTCGGCCGCTTAACCAACTGAGCCACCCAGGCGCCCCTGCCCAGTTGTTTTTAAAAAGAGTTTTATGTTTACTTATTTTTGAGAGAGAGAAAGAGCATGAGCAGGGGAGGGGCAGAGAGAGGGAGACACAGAATCCGAAGCAGGCTCCAGGCCCCGAGCTGTCAGCACAGAGTCCGACGCGGGGCTCGAGCTCACGGACTGCGAGATCATGACCTGAGCTGAAGTCAGATGTTCAACTGACTGAGCCACCCACGTGCCCCTGCCCAGTTCTTTTTAAAATGCCATTGTTCCAGGGGCACCAGGGGGGGGTTCATTCGGTTAAGCATCTAGTCAAGACTCTGTCTCGGGTCGGGTCATGATTTCCCAGTTCATGAGTTCAAGCCCCCCATCGGGCTCTCTGCTAATGGTGCAGAGGCTGCTTGGGATTCTCGCTCTCCCACTCTCTGTGCCCCTACCCTGCTCACATGCACACTCTCTCGCAAAATAAATAGATGAAATAAAATGAAATAAAACGCAACCGTTTCACATATTCACCTAAAACTTACTCCTTCTCCACAACCGGACACTTGTGAACTCAAGATCTAACCACCTCGCACGGGGGCCGGAGGCTCTCACCCAAGTGCTTACATCTACGCCTCCCCGAAATAATACATGTACGTCTACCCCCCCAACCTCTGTCCCACTAGGTAGAGTGCAAAGCTTCTGTTCCATCTGTTTTTCCTGTGTATAAATGTCCACATGAAATAGTGAACAAAATACTTGGTGACCTGCACACCCTATCAAATGTTTAAGCGTCGTCACCATTATTTCCTGTTTGCGTACCTGTCCTCACCCACTTCTCCCTGGAAGTGCCCTCTCAGACTTGCCTCCACCCAATCCCAAACCCGATTCTGCAACTTGTCAGGTCCACCCCGGGGGAGCAGCGGCCTCACGACTCTGCGCACACTTCGTGTGCTCTGCCACCTTCCACCAAACAGTGCCTCCCCCACAACCCCCAAACCCCACCCCAGGCTGCTAGGAATGACAGCCGGCGGTGGGGGCGGGGGGGGGGGTCACCAAAAAAGGCAGTAACCCTGATGCGTCTACACCCACCACCCTCTTTGTAGTCTTTCCACTGCACGCCCTCCTCCTCGCCTGGGTAAGTGCCCTGATGGGCAGCCAGACTCCAGCGTCTGAAAGGACCAGTGTGACGTAGCGGTGGAGAGCATGGCGCGAGAAGGGCGCCTGGGTGGCTCGGTCAGTTAAGTGTCCGACTCGATTTCAGCTCAGCTCATGATTTTCACGATTCGGGAGTCTGAGCCCTGCGAGGGGGCTCTGTGCTAGCAGTGTGGAGCCTGCTTGGGATTCTTTCTCTCTCTCCCCCTCCCCTGCTCTCTCTCCCTCTAAATAAAGAAACATTTAAAAAAATTTTTTTTTTTTTAAGAAGAGCATGGCTCTAGAGTCAGACTGCAAGATTTCAGATCTACTCACTGGGTGACCTAGGTTACTTAGTCACGTGGAACTGCCCTGTCTTCATCTGTAAACGATGCCCGTGCTAGTCCCCACCTCCAAGGAAAGCAATGAGGATAAGGGAAATAATGCAAGTGCTTAGAATGGTGACCAGCACTTAGAACTCAATAAATCCCAGTGACTGCTATTTTCAGGAGTCAACGCACAATGCCAGCCACCCTAACTCGGACATTTAATGAGCACCTACTATGCACAGGCACAGAGTGGGGTACAGGCCACACAGAGATTAGGAATCAAAGCGTTGAGGAGCTCTAGCTAGTAGGAACGCTGATGTGTGAGCCACCAGTCAGAGGGCACAATACTCCAAATATAAAGCACTAGGAGGTGGGGTTGATGCAAGCTTCCAGAGGAGGGTAATGCCTCACCTAGGTCTTTAAGGACAAAGGGGAGTTTCCCTGGCAAAGAGGAAGGAAATAAAAAAGGGAGAAAATTTTCCCTGCAAAAGAAACAATCAGCAAAGGGGGCGCCTGGGTGGCTCAGTCGGTTAAGCGTCCCACTCTTGATTTCAGCTCAGGTCATGATCTTGCAGTTCATGAGATAGAGCCCCATTTTGGGCTCTGCGATGACAACAGAGCCCGCTTGGGATTCTCTCTCTCCCTCTCTAGCTGCTCCTCCCCTGCTCTCTCTTTCTCGCAAAATAAATACACGAACTTTTAAAAAGAGAAACAACAAAGGAAAGGAAATACGGGAGATCATGCTACATTTAGGCTTGGGCATCATTTTGGTCACTGGGAACACTTTCCAGGGACGTGTAATTTGGGGGCACGGGAGAGGGGAGCAGGAGAGCTTCATGGGCGGCACAGGAGACTCTTGGCAGGTAGCTCAGGGTGGCCCATGAACCACCCCCCACTGGTATAATCACAACCTACCAGAGACTCACCAGGAATGTTTGCTGAAACTACAGATGTCTGAGCCCCACCTGGGGCTACAGAACCAAAATCTCTGGGGAGGGGGCCCAGACACCTGCATTTAACACATTCCCCAGGGGAGATTCCTACTTTCTCGCTACAATCACACACAGCAAGATTTGAGAATCACCACCCCAGATAAGACGCCCAGTGCCTCTGAGGCCTTGCAAGCTATGGCCTCAGCAATTTCTCAGTCCCAATATTCAAGTCTAGCTCCTTGAGAAATAATCCCTGGTGATGAGCACCCGCACATGGGAATGTGAACTGATATGCGCTTTCTGAAAGGCATTGGGCAATGTGTTTGAAAAGCCTTGAAAAGTACGTACCTTTGACCCAGGCTAAATCCTTCAGGGGAAACTGTCAATGTCAATCAACGTCTAGCTTCAAGGATATACTCACTGCAGTGTTGCTTATAATTAGTGAAAAACCGGGCACAGCCTAAACACGAATCCGTACGGAACACGTGGAACTGGCACCCATCTCAAAGTCTTTGCACACTCTCCCCCTGACCTGGAACATTCTTCCTCGGATATCCACATACGTCATACGGTGTTGCTCAAAGGTCACCTTTTCCGTGAGACCTTCCCTAGCCACCTTATTTAAAAACAACAACATCGCCCCTGCTCTATATTTCCCCATTCTAATATACAAAAGAACTAACTTATTCAGTTTGTCTGTCCCCACTCCCCTAGAATGTCCAAGAGACAGGGACTTGCGTCCATGTTATTTACTGCTGTGTCCCCGGCACTTAACACAGAACTTGGCATACAGTCAGCCCTCAGATACAGGTCAATTGAATAAAACAACTGTTACACAAACAAAACAGTGGAACACCACACAACATTAAAACTGACATGGCTCATAATTACATACACGGAAAGACAGCGTAAGTGCAAAGCTAAGTGAAAAAAGAAATTTCTGGCACAGCGTAGGCCACGTGAACCTTTGTCTAAAACATGCGTACATAACCCACTTTGTAATCAAGTGGTTATGGGCGAGTTCTATTTTTTACTTAACTGAAATTTCTTAGTTTTTCTTCCATTAACTTTATATTGCTTGCATAATCTTTGAGAAGTAATCCCTCATGAAATGCTCTCAAAACATTTGCTAATTTTTTTTTTTTTTTTAGAAATAAGCTTCCTCCTTAGTGACTTAATTAGGGTGTCCCTAATTAAGGCCAGCACAACATCAAAGAGGCCAGGTTCCAAGGGACCCTTGCTTCAGGTCGACTCCTGGCTGCAAGACGACCTCAGTCCCTCCAGCAGCAGTTTGCGGAGCCTCGGAGTGCTCAGATGCCAAAGGCTTGGCCACCAGCTAGCTACTCCTGGCTCTGCTCCCCGCTACTTGCTTCCTATTGGGGTGCCTCATCCAATTATTCAGGCCCGAGATCACATCCTGCTGGAGAGCTGGCTTTGAAGGTTCAGTAAACAATCACTTCAAAACAAAGCACAACCATTAAACCAAACTCAAAGACTTCCTTAATGACTCCGTGCTCAGCTGCAGGAGCCGGGCTCAAGCAAGCCAGGCCTCAGAAGTGAAGCTGAGGTCTCCCTGGAAACTAATCTCGAAGCATTTCCAGCCTCCTACTGCAAATATCCCCCCTTCCTGTTTTGCACTCAGTCATGTGGGGTGCAGAGCCGTTACTGGGACGACCCCGATGGAGGGGGGGTTCCTCAGTAGAACAAACGTGTGTCCTGTGGTTGTCACCTTCGACGGCTGCATCAGAGCCTTAGGTCTCACACCCTGCCTGCCCCCCACCTACTTCCGTCTACTGACAAATCAGAGGCACCCATGGGGTGAGTCAACCACCCAACAATATCACGTTGGCTGGGTCAAACTCTGCTTTAAATAGAGGCCCCTGGAGCTCCTTGAAGCACTTCAGAGAAGAGCCTAGATGGTTATACTTCATCTGGTTCATCGTGAGTCCTAAAGGTATAGAAAGGGCAATCAACAAAGACATCAATGAAACACACCCATTACAGAATCTGAAAAGGAAATTCTCAAACACCATGCTGTGAGAGCCCACGGTGGTAGACGAGCACAGACCCTGGGACTGCATGGGTTCAAATCCCAGCCTTACCTCACCCTAGTTGTATGAGGTGGGCAAACGGTTTAACCTCCCTGCACCTCACTTTCTCCATCTGTAAAATGGGAGTTATAGCAGTAACTACCTCACTGTGGATATACAGGAAGTACCTGGGTTGCTGGGAGGAGTAAGAGTCTATCTGTAAAGCACTAGAATAGTGCCTGGTTGTGCCACATAAAGGCTTATTAAATAGCAAAATAAAACATAGTTCTCAGTTTAGGTGTCACTTGTACCAAAGCCTTCCCTGACCCTGTCCTCTGGCTCCAAATGAAAAGCAGAGGCCCTCCCCAAGATCCTGCTGTTTGTCTGCTCCTCTTCTAGACAAAACAACTTTAGGGCAAGGACTTTATCTGTCTTGTTCACAGGTGTATCTCTGCCCCCAGCAGCGCCTGGCACATAACAGCCACATCATGGTATCTGTTGAATACATGTACCGTGTTCTCTCAAATTACTCGTTATGTTGAGATTTGAAAAGCATATATTGTCTCTATTGCATATCAAAGTGGAGATACAGGTTTCTTGGATTTTCTGAAACATCTCATCCTGTTATGGGCAGGATACTCCACTAGAAACTACCAGGATAGCTCAGACAAGAGCTACACAAGAGCATTTTGTTTAGCATTTATTTCATGCTATGCCCTTTCCATATACTTTCTCATGTAAACCTCTAAAACTTTAAGAGGGAAGTATTATTTCCCCCATTTCACAGATACGAAAATCAAGTCTCAGGGAGGTTGAGCAACTTGCCCAGAGTAATTTAGCTACAAAGTGGCAGAGCCAGGCTTCAAAGCCCAAGGGCAACCGCTTAAGGTAGAATGCCACAAATACTAGATGGAATCAACACAGAATGTGAAGAATGCCTAAGGCTATCTGGCTTGGTGGAAAAAAGAGGGCCCAGAAAGGAGATAACTTTGTAGTGGGGCCTTGAAGGATGAGAAAGATTTCAACAGACAACAATAGAGAGAGTCTGCATTGCACTGTCCAAGCAGGACAAACGGCAAGCGTGAGAGGCATGGGATGTGCTCCAAGAAGCCAGGGACTCCGGGATGGGGAGCACTCGGCCTGCAGCAGAGCACTGGGCTAGGGCCAAACTGCAGGCGTCCTTGAATCCAGGCTAAGGCAGGTGAGCCCCATTCAGCAAGTAGGAAGAACCCCAATATGGCCAAGTCCTAGAAAGGAACAGAAGATCAGTGCAAAGCTGCTGCTACAGGGCAGGCTAGAGGCAAATGAGGCCACTTTTCGGGTGGTCATTCCAGAAAAAGAAGACCATCAAACAATGAATTCAAGAATTCAAACAATGAAGACAGAAAAAGATGGGCCTTATGAAGCAACTCCTCTCCCCTTAATATCACATCTCGGCCAACACTTTTTTTTTTTTTTTTTTTTAAATATAAGCATTAAATGCCCTGAGGACCTCAGCCAGGCACCCAGCTCTCCTCTCCCTTGATATACAGTGAGTTTGCAAATAGAGAACTGCAAATAGGCTCAGCTGAGGCAGATGAGGTTATAAATGAACTCAGGAGTCATTTACTTAGCATGAAAAAAAACAAAAACAAAAAAAAACTCCATCTCTTGCAACTTCACTGCAAATTCGAAATAACAGCCAGGTCAAGGGTGGGGTAGCATTTGCCCTAAGAAGTGAGGTAGAGAGAATTACTATACTGATTTAAAGAGTCAGCCGCGAACATTCGAGGGCCAGCACACAGGGCACAGTGTGGAGTGCTTCACAAGCAAGGTCTCATTTCGGAGTCGTCTAAGGTGGGTACTTTCTTAGACCCATCTACAGAAGAGGAAAAGGAGGCTGAGAGATTAAGCAAATTGCCCACAGGAGTGAAAACCAGATCTCTTTCCCTCTAAGGTCAACAGTAGCTCTAGAATTTCTTCAGGAGGGCTTCAGAGGCAATGAAGGAGCCAGAAGGAAACAGAGGTGTGCAGGAAGCTCACTATTTTTACTTAGATGGTATGTTATATACAGATCTGTACTGTCCAATATGGTAGTTGTTAGCCACATAGGGCATTTTTAAAAAATTGAAACTGAGTAAAACTTAAAAATCAGTTCCTAGGTCACAGTAGCCATACTTCAAGTGCTCAACAGTCAGATGTGCTACTGGCTAACATTTGACAATTTCCATTATTGTAGAAAATCATACTGGAGGGGCACCTGGGTGGCTCAGTCGGTTAAGCATCCAACTTTGGCTCAAGTCATGATCTCACAGTTCATGAGTTCGAGCCCCACATCAGGCTCTCTGCTGTCAGCACAGAGCATGCTTTGGATCCTCTGTCCCTCTCTCTCTCTGCCTAAACATTTTTTTAAAAAAAGAAAATTATTTTGGACAGGGCTACTGTATATTTAAAATTGTTAAGAATGCTAAAAATGCTTTTTCTATTTTTCTATTTCAATTATTCACTTTAATGTTGTTTTACCATAAATTTTTGTTTTTTTATTTTATTATTTTTTTAATGTTTATTTACTTTTGAGAGACAGCCAAGGCGCAAGCGGGAGAGGGGCAGAGAGAGAGGGAGACACAGAATCCGAAGCAGGATCCAAGCTCTGAGCTGTCAGCACAGAGCCCGACGCGGGGCTCGAACCCACAAACTGTGAGATCATAACCTGAGCCGAAGTCAGAAGCTTATCCAACTGAACCACCCAGGTGCCCCTATTTTTATTTTTAATCATGGCAAAATACATATAACATACAATCTACCCTCTTGGCCACTCTTAAGTGTCCAGTTCAATAGTGTTAAGTATATTCACGTTGTTGTGCAAACATCTAAACATGCTTTTACTCAGACTTCGGTAAGGTTGAGAAAAATACTTTTAAGGATGCTGAAACTGTTTGTAACTCAGTGGTTCTCAAGCCTGACTACACATTAGAATTACCTGGGGGTACTTTACAAAAAAAACTGAATGTCCAAGATGTACCCCAGAAGCACTGAATGACAGCTTCCAGGAAATAGGGTCCAGGTATCAGTGTGGTAAGGCTGGCAGGGAATCCGATGCTCTTATGCCTGTAACCAGGCCCATTCTACCAAAAGGGGCACACCTGCCCAGAACCTCCTTCTCTGGACAGACCCAATCCTCCAGCCCCCTAGAGACCCGTCCTGTGCGGGTGCGGGGGGGGGGGGGGGGGGGAGGAGGGGGGGGTGGCGCGGGGAAGGGAGTTCCAGGCAAAGCCTGCCGTCCACCTCCAGGACTCGGGAGGCCACTGATGCTGAGCAAACTCAGATTTTACTGCTGCCCAAATTCTTCGAGGAGAAGAAAGCAAATAAAAAGACACACAGCTCAAAGGCACTCAATTGATTTTTTTTTTTCACCCACTTAAACTAGACAGGAAAAGAAAAACCACTTAGAAACTACGACCAAGGCTGTATATGCCAAGAATCAGCACAGGAAGGAGTTTTTTTGGCGATCCCATCAACTTCTCCAAACACAGACCTGAAATGGCTCTACAGACTGAACCAAACCAGAGGGCTACCGGGACATAATTAAATACAGAAAGCTCTTTTACAAGGAAGTTCCAGGGCTGGACACAAAATGAGCTCAAGGTAAGGAGTTCTTTTTGAGGCCTCATTTGAACTTTGGGTGAACTTATTTAACTCCTGTAATTAGAAAGGATTGCCAGGCTTGTATAGTCGTCAGTCTCAGGGACCGATGGGTTCCCTGGACATATAAACATGGCCTTCTGGCCAGTTATGGAGAAGAAGACTGCAGACACTTTGCATGAGGACAAGGACAGGAGCCAAGGGTGACAGGCCAGAGCCTGGCCCAAAGGCTTCTTTCCCCTCTGCACACCCAGAAGAGGAAAGGAGAATGCCAGGTTGTCTGTTAGAGAAGACTGGTGAGTGGGAGACGGAAGGAAGCCACAACATATCAATAGATCATAAATTAAATGACTTCCACAAAAGTGACAGCCAGATGGGAGCGGCCGGCCCTACAGCAGTCCTCACACCATCTGAGCTCAAGTTCACACCTCCAGGTTGGCTCTGGGCTAGAGGCACAGAGATAGGACCCTGATTCCTTCCTCGAGCCTCCTGTAGTACTAGGAAAGTGTTCCGTTTGTTCCCCTCCACAAATCCCCCCCCCCCCCCGACTTTCAGCACGTTCTAAAGAGCTCCAGCTTTAGGATCAAATGGGTCAAGGTCTAAAGACCAATCCACCTCACCACGGCCTTAGGTAAGTCACTGCCTCTCTTCAAGCCTCAGTTTTCCCATCTGTAAAGTGGGGTTGATGTGAGGATAGCAAGACTCCATGCCCACCAAGCACTCAGCGCAATGCCTGGCACATAGCAGCCTCTCACAAGTCCCTTCCTGCTCCACGTTCACCATATGCAACGAACACTCAGCACCTACCATGTGCCAGGTGGCGTGTGAGAGCATCCTAAAAAAGGAAGCAGCTGAAACGACACAGCCCCATGCCAAGGTCCTCCTTGGGCTAAGAGAAGGGAAACACTGCCAATGGGTGGGCTGGTCTGGAATCTAAGCTGGGTGGGTTTAGTTTTGCTTTTGGGGGGGTTGTGTGTGTCTGTGTTTCAGATACTCAGAGGAAACCTTCCGCAATCTCCAACTAATTCAAGGGAGAACCTGGGCAATCAAATACAACAGGCTTCCTCAACGCTCAGCCAATTAATTTACTCCACTTGCCTCTCTGGTTTGCTACTTAATAAAGCCGTATCAGCAGTACAATCTGCAAATCGGAGTTAAACTGCTTAAGGCATCCATCAGTTCCCTCTAAGGAGCCCCAGATACTTCTTGTCTGATGTCCTAGGCAGCTAAATCTGCCTTTGGCTTTTGTTTGGTTAGGGGAGAAGTATTTCTTTGTTTTTGCAGAGGTGTGGGTTTCAGGGGAAAGTGTCCCGAAGGCAGTTCCGAGAAGTAATGGTGAACTTGGTATGATCTCATTTTTCCATACCCAATTTGAACACCTAAACGGTCTCCTGCAGAAGGAATCTTGCCAGCTCTCACCCATCCCCGGGAAGACTGGAAAAGCCTAGATGAAAATTACAGATAAAGCATCTAATAGATCAATAGTTTCAACCTTTTCATCCTCCAAACATTTTAACAACCTCAAATGAACTGGCCATATTGACAGATATCATTTTAGCTTTTTCCCTTTCCCTGGCTGCAAAAGAGCATTTCAATGTACAAGAGGTCAGTCAGCAGCTGAGAAGACAGAGTTTGCACAGGACATACTTCCACTAAAAAGTTGCTGACTGTTTCCCTGAAATTCAGATTTAACTGGGAATTCTGTATCTTTACTTGCTGAATCATAGCATCAACTTTGCAACCTTGCTGATGCTCAATAAATACTATAGAATTATGAGTTACTCTCATAAGAGCTGGCTGATAGCTGAACCAGGCAAAATTCAAACTCAGCTCATCTTCCATTCAAACCATGACCTAGGATTGACCTTCTCTCTTTGTTCAAGGCATCGCTAACTGCAGAAATTCAGAACATAAAGGTTCACAGCATCAAGCAACAAGTTCTAAACAATTTGGCGAAATATGATGTATAAGGGATTTTCCCAGAGAAACATCCAAGCTAAGACCAAAAAAAAACCAAAACCAAAACAAACAAACAAACAAACAAGACTTCTTTCTAAATCTGGATGAGATCTGCACCTAAAAAACCAAACAGATTGATCCAGATAGAACAGGCCCTAAATCTTTGAACAGCTACCCATTCTGGGCGGTTTCCTGCTGCAGATTTTATGATATCTTCACTTCACCTTCTCTCACAGGCCCAAACTGAGGAAGCTGTAAAATCCTGGGCAAACACAGCCATTTGTGAAGAGAAAAGCCAACATGAGGCCCATCTGTACTTTACAAGGGTTTTGCTCATCCTGCTTTTGTGTGTCACCATTTACAAGGAAGCCAGCCTCCCTTCAGAGCACCTGGCTGCTCTTAGAGGCCTTGGCTGGGTTTTCAGTATCTTCCTAGAGAAAATATTTTTATTATTTTTTTTTTTTTGAAGAGTCAAAGGCAAGCCCTTCAAGGACTGACTGATGCCCTTCCTTCGTGGCCACCATATTACACTCACGTTATCTACTCATGACCCACAGCTTGTCCTCTCCAAGGACCTGCCTCAGTGGCTCTCTGGCTCCTCGCTGCCCAGCAAAAGGCCTTCCACATAGCAGGCCCTCGATAAACACCAAGGAAGGGAGCCTCTTGTCTGACAGGAACCCTGAAGCCAAAGCGGCAGGGCGGGGGGAAAACAACCCTGAAATCATTATCCAGTGCTGGACCCAATACCCACATTCTTGATCTATGATAAGTAAGGGAAAATACCATGTCATGCCTTCGAACCACAAAAGATTTCCATGGAATTCAAGAAGCTCCTTTAGCAGCTCTAATTTTAAGGCAGAACCTAGGAGAGAGGATACTGGTACAAACAGAGGTGGGGGGCAGTGGAGAGGAACTGAACAAGGCCCCTATTCTGCTCGGTGCAGGTGCTGGTAACAGGACACCCCTGTCCACAGGGGGACGTAGGGTAGGGAATTCAAGGTGTGGTCGGGTGTTCTTCACCCCCCAGTCTCATTACATAACCCCCAACACACTCTCGAACCTAGTACAAAGTTCTCCCTGCACCAGGCCCAATTCAGCTCCCGACATACTGATTCTTGAGCAACAAAGCTGAGGAAAATATTTGGTTTTAGGATCCAACTTTAAAACACACACACACACACACACACACACACACACACAACTAAGTTAATTATTAAAAGAAGCAAGATAGCCACAAAGTGACCTGCCCTCGAGTTTGGCCAATCTCCTGGTCTTAAAAGCACCCGAAACACCACCAAATTCTATGGCTGGTTCAATTACCTAAATTA
>NC_064812.1:15465890-15557650 GCF_023721935.1 Panthera uncia | reverse complement strand
AGCCGCCGAAACAACCCAAAATTATAGTACAAATTCAATTACCAAAATTAATAAGCTCTTCCGATCTTCCTCAGAGCTGATATATATATTTTTTTTTTTTTTTTAACTACCACAGCATCAAATCCCTATGCTGTATACCTTAAACTAATATAATGTCAAATGTCAGTTATAGCTCAATAAATAAGTAATGGCTCATATCTGCTATTTGTTGTACGTAGCCTGTTTTTCTTGGCATTTGGCTAGAAACTACAAAAAAGATTCTAGGCCCTCTTTAATGTCTAAATGTTGTCAAGCATCAGAAGCCAGTCAACTGGCCTTCCATACAGTCACTTCCATGCTATAGTTCCCCCAGATGTATGAGCAACAAGCCCTTGCCTCCAGCCACATGAATCTCATCTCCCCTTTCCTTTGGGACCAGCTCACATCAGACAACTTGATTTATGTGGACGGGCGGAAAGGCAGCCAGTAAGCGATTTTGCACACCACCATCATTAGTGACCACCACCACAGTGGGGTGGAAGACAGGAGGAAAAAAAACACAAGGTTTCCTCTCGTCAAGGAATCAATAAGTTATTTAACAGCTGCTGCTGGATCCCGATGGAAGACGAGTGAGGGTTACTTCCGCACCCTTCCCCTGAAAAGGATAAAACACTGAGGATTTAGCCAGATGAAGGATCATTAGAAAAAAGTAGAAAGTTTCCTCTCTAGCTTCTCAATGTCTTGAGGGTTTTTTTTGGTTTTAGAAGATATATGGTGTTAGGCCTTGAAATTATTCCATTTTTTGTTGTTGTTGTTTTTTTTTTTTCCTCTCCTCCAAAGAGGAAACTGACTCCCTTCCTGTGTTGCTGTACATTTTGGAGAATCAAATGCTGCTTAAAAAAAAAAAAAAAAATTCCTTACCCTTTCCTCACCCCAGTGTAACATTCCTTCTGGGAAAATAACCTAAAAATTTTCTCAAGATGGGATTCCAAATGGGTTTCCAACATATACACTTGTCCTTCAAAGCAAAGAGAAAGGGGACCAAAGACATTAGAAACCCATCATGGCAGTTCAAAAAAGAGGAAAACAAGGATAAACAGGTCATTAGAAAGCCACCTGATTTCAGATATGAAAGACTGACTTTAATTGCTGGTGACTTCAAGCATTATGCATACTACACGTTGCTTATCCTACGTGGCCAAATGTTTTAATTCCTTTTTAAAATGTCACTCCCATCCTATCCATAAAGTCTTTTAAGAAGAAAACTCCATGAAAATATCCAACAATTATCTTATGCATAAACAATCTTGGAAATAAGTCAACTCCTTTTTCCTTATCTCTACTCCCCAAAAAGTCTGGAATTCTGCAGACCCCAAGGCAAGTTTTAGTCTTCAACTCAAGCTTGCTTTTACAATCTTTGCCAAAACAAAACAAACAACCCTAAAATAAATGCCTTCCCACAGGATGCTGAACAAACCCTACTAAATTCAAAGAGAAAAAAGTCAGGAACCACAAACTATAGATCCAGCCCCGAAGGGGCATTAAATCTTTATTTTTAACTGGAATCTTGCAGAGGGAAAAGCATGCTACCTTAGCACCCACAAATCCCTCTGGCCAGAATGCTAAAGGCAGCCATGGGAGGCAGGTGGAAAACAGGGGGCCCATCTCGTGGTGAGCTACCTTTTGAATGGCTCAGGGTTGAAGCCAATAAATACAAAGAACCAAGACTGGACAGATTAGGAATTAAGGAACAAAGAGAGAAAAAAACTCAAGATGTGAACACGCTGGGACTGCAGTGGGCAGAACTTTTAGGTCACTGGGTCCTTGTTACTACTGAAGGACTAGGAAACATGCATTTCTCTTCTCCAAAAAAAAAAAAAAAAAACACCCACAGCTTTACCAACCCATCTCAAATTCTTCCCCTGGTGATCAAAATACACACGTGCCTCAAACTAAATCTTTGATTATAAGGCGTATAGAATTTAAGTTAACAAGACCCCCCCTCCCCCCAGAGTCCAAGGCAGGGACACCAATCTTTGTCTCAAAAGAGCACTTCAATAAATCCATGTGGATTGGGGGCAAGGGAATGAAAGAGGCTGTCTTTGAACAGGGAATAATCCACCTAATTCCAAGTGGCTGGATTAAAGGCATTCCTGGACAAGCAGGGTCTCGGGAAAGATAATGCTACATGAATGTCAATTTCTGACAAAAACAAAAAACAAAACAAAAACCAGAAACAAGCAAACAAACAAAAAAAAAAAAACCTGCCTCTGTAGAAAGATGGACAAGACTGTGATGGAGGCACCTTGGGAAAGTTCACCCTTGAGGAGATAGCAGTTGGTTCTAAAAAGGGGAAGCAGGCCATGACAGCTGAGCATTCCTTTGCAAAGTCCATCTCCCAGGCCAAAGCCTCTCCAAACCTTACACTTCATCAGACAGAAGCTCCTCCAGACGCCCAGGCAGCGGCTGAAGAGGGGCTGTCCACACCCACCGGCTGCACAGCCTTCCAAACCTGCCTACTCGTTTTGGAAGCCGAGCTTTTAATTAAACACCACCTCCCCGGATCTGTTGAGGCAAACTGGGGCTGGGCCAGAGCCAAAGAGAAGCTCCCTAAATACACAAGAAAAAAAAAAATCCCCCCACCGCCCCCAATTCCCACCTCCAGGCAGCTCGCACGGCTGGTTATATTTCCTTTGGATGAGTAACACAGGGCCCTGGTCTATCTCTATGCACCAGAAAATCCACATCCAAGGATCAGGTTATCCCCAGTCCCACCCTTTGCAGGAAAAAGCCAGGGTGTTGTTCCCCGCCCCCAATACACACACACGTGCCCGCGCGCGCGCACACCGACACACACAGACACACACACACAATATCTACACAATCCTTCCAAGAGAAAACCGGGAGTCTGTGTTTGGGGGGCGGAGAGGGTAAAAATACAGTTGTTTAGGGGGCTCCAATCTTGCCTTCAGGCTAGGAGGCTCAGCCAGAAGGAAGGTCCCCAGCAAGGCTACTCTGGGAACTTCTGCTTCGCGCCCCTGGGGAGGGTTGAGGGAAGGCATGCATACCCTCACCAGCTGTGGAACAGCCTAATTAATACCTAATTTGCTCAGATTCCGCACCCCCCCCCCCACCAGGGTGAACCTGAAAGCCCAGGAGGGAGAGGCAAAGCTATCCGGCCGGGGACGCGGGTGGGGGGTGGGGGCTAGTTCCCGCGGCGGGGCAGAGCCCCTATACCCCTCCCCACCACCGCACCAGGTGCCCCCACCCCGTACTCGGGGGAATCAGGTGTGTGCCCAGGCACCCATCCTCCGCGGGTCGCAGACGCTCGGTCCAGCGACAGACAATGGAAAACTTGGGGCCGGGGCCCTGCGCCCCCACGGAAACGAGATGTTACCGCCCCCTGGGACAATAAGCGTGGAGAGGGCAGGGGGCATCAGACACCCCCAGGGAAGCCGCCCAGCTCGGTGACCCAGCAGTGCCCGGAGCGGCGCCGCGGGTGAGCAGGTGACACCCGGCCAGAGCGCTCCCGCAGGTGGCCGGCGGCCACCGCGTAAGCAAGGGCCGGGCGGACGGCCCGGGGCGGAGGCGAAGCTCCGCGGCGAGGTCACTGCGCGGCCGCCCGCACCGCAGCCGCGCCCCCGGCGTCCTACCTTCATGTCGCTGATGATGGTCTGGAAGAGGCCTCCGAGCGCGCTGCATTCCTTCTCAATCACAGCCTCCATTTTCCCGGCGCCGGCAGGGTGAGGACACACACTCGGGGCCGCCTGGACTGTGCGCGGGGCCGGGGCTCGCTCACCCGCGAACAATTCCACCCTCCGAGCGACCCACCTCCGACTCGCAGCCTCTTCTGCAAAGAGGGCGAAGTGCCCGAGATCGGCTGTTCACTGCCCCAAATAATAATTTTAAAAGCCAAACCGCGCTGCAGCGTGATTCGCCTACATGCAGCGCTCGGCTCCTTGCCTTAAAAATGCCCGGAGAAGACTGACAATCAGGCCACCACTGGTGCCCATGACGGAAACGGCAAAGCCCATCTTGAAGCAAAGAAAACCGCCCGCTGACCCGGGGCCAGCGCCATTTAAAAATCCAAGATTTTCTAATTTAATAATATTTTTGAAGTTAAAAAAAAAATCGACCAACAGCAGAACGCGTCTGCTCGCGGCTCCCGAATCTGTTGCTCGCAGCCGCGGCCGCCGCCTCCTTTTCACTCCTGCGCGCCCGGCCCCGGCGCTCGCTCTGGCGCGGCTCCCGGGGACGTTCGGAGGGGCGCACGCGCGCTCGTGGCCGTGCGTCCGCCGCGGGGGCGCGGGGAGGGCGCGCGCTCGCGGCCGTGCGTCCGCCGCACGCGGGCGGGGCTAGGAGCGCGTGGCCGGGAGGCGCGTGGGGCGCCCGCAGCGGAGGGGAACCGGCGGGCTGTGCAGCGACTAACCCACGCCCGCGGGAGCCGCTTCTTCCTCCGAGCACGCACGGAGCACCCCCTCCTGCCCTGGCCGCGGGTCGGAGCACGGAGAGGGCGTGTCAGCACGCTGCTGGGCGAACGCCCACCCCACAATGGCTGCGAGCTCCGGGAACAGAGGGTGCACCGCCGCTCCCTGGGGACTTGCAGGGTGGCACGCTTAGCGCAGTGCCCAGCATATTGTAGTGAGCGCTCAGTAGGGCGGGAAAACTGCTGTGGCTGCTACTGCAGCCTTCGGGGAAGAGGCCCGTTTTGTGATATCAGGACTGCAGCGCCAGTCACGATTGCAAACAGCAATCGTAATTTGTAATTAATTTGTAATTAACAAATATGTAATTACCGAGAGTTTGGGGGCGTATCCTATGGCGGGAAGCCCAGTTCAATAAAAGTTGCAGGATACTGGCAAAGCAGATTGATTTGCCATTGTAAAATAAATGTATACTGTGCTTCGATTTATGGGGATTGTTGACTGCCCCTGATTTGGACGGTTTTTTTTTTTTTTCAGGCCCACTGAGGGGATTGGCTGTTGGTAATAACTGCAGAGAGCCCTGTTGGGAGATTTAACCTGGAAAGAACACAAATGTGCCTAAGTTGATTTGCAGGCCGGTGGTTCATTTTCATAGCTCTACGGCCTAACTGCATTGCTTAACACCAAATAGGCAAGAAGGAAGGGAGAATCAAATGAAAGGCTTTTAAAAGACCTTAAAACATAAGCACCTAACTCTTCACTGCTCCCTTGACCTTGAGCTTACTTTGTGAAGCACAAAGTACAAAAGGAAAATACTGGCGAGGAGACCAAAGAAATTACATGTAAAATGCTGTAGACTTGTGTCAGACTCACTAATAATAGCTAAAGTTCTGGCTTTGAAAAACGGCATGAGTCAAATACATGGAGGGGCATATCACAGCTGCAGAAGATAATTTTCCCCTGGGCCACCTTGCCCAACTCTTAATCCCAACTACCCTTCTCCGCCCCTCTCCCAAAAATCATAAGGAGGAGTGTTACTTCTGGAATTAACCAATCTTTTAGACAAGTCTTCTGGGTCCCATCCCCATGGTGATTTGGATGCCTAGGTCACATCTTCACCTTGCCAATAACAGTACGTGATACACAGTTTGCTCTCAATCATTACCATTATAATGATTTTTAATACTATTGGTATTATAGTGATCAGGTTACTGTTTATAGAGCCTGATTGCCTGGGTTCAAACTCCAGTTTACAACCTACTAACTGTATGACCTTGGGCCAATTTAACGGCTTCATTTTCCTCATCTGTAAGTGGGGATAAAGACTTAATAGGGCTGTTGGGACTTTCACGTGCACTAATATATGTAAAACATTTAAAGCAGTTTCTAGCATATAGTAAATAAGCGCTCAATAAATCTAACAGATGTAGTTTATTCATAATAGCCAAGATGTGGGAACAACCTAAATGTCCATAATGGATGAATGGATACAGAGAATGTGGTATGTCCATACAACGGGATATTATTCAGCCCTGAAGGAAATCCTGCATAGGTGACAACATGGATGCAACTTGAGGACATTGTGATAAGTGAAATAAACCAATTACAGGACAAATGCTGCATGATTCTATTCATATTAAGTACTAGCTAACATACTCAAACTCGTTGAATGGTTGCCAGGTGCCGTGGTTGAGGGAAGGCGGTAATGGAGAGTTGCTAACCAATGGGCATGAAGTCTCAATTACACAAGATGAGGTAAGTCTAGTGAAGGAGAGATTTTGAACAGGAAAGGGGCAACATCAGAGTTGCACCCCCTACATTGCATTCTTTCCCCGTGTTTGAGCCTCCTTCAAACTCTCTCCTCCCTTTGAAACACCTAGCACTCACTGGGCTGACATCAAGAGCTGATTAACATGCAGTTTCTCCCAGGAGTATTTGCTTTATTATTATTTTTTTTTAAATAGCTCCTAGGAGGAGGAACCCAGAGGAATGAAGCTCTACTAAAGGAATTTCAAATCTTGTGGCCTTCGAAAGGAGAGATTGAGAGGCAATGAAGATTTCTCAAAGCGGTTCCTGTCACCCTGCTTCGCCCAGTAGATGGTGGTGGGTCAGGATGCTTACCACCATCTCCCAGCTCTGTAACCTCTGGCAGGCTATTTGATCTCTGAAGCCAGCCTCTATTTCCTTGTGGGTTCCTAACATGGGGCCTATTCCCAGGATCGAAATAGATATCAAATGCCTATCATGTAGTCATGCTACACACGTGAGTTTCCTTCCCTCCAAGAAGTGATTCTCAGCCCTGGATGTACTGGGAGCCCTGCCTGGTCCTCAGACTTGGCAGCTGGAATCCCCTGGGGGGACTTTAAAACACCTGTGCCTGGGTTCCACAACCAGGGAGCCCAATTTAATTCATCTGGGCTTTTTAAAAGTTCCCAAATGATTCTAATGTGCAGCAAATTTGAGAACCTTGATCTAAGGAACTTTAAAAGATACCCATGCTCAGGTCCTACCCCTAAACAATTAAAGTAGAATCTCTGGGGACTGGGCTCCAGATTTTTTAAAATGTAGTATACATATTTTATTCCATCCTCATATAAGGATACATAGACATGTGTGTGTGTGTGTGTGTGTGTGTGTGTGTGTGTGTGTGTTCATATTTTGTCCTTATTTGCTTCACCCAAATAGGATCACATCACACACACTTTTCTGGATCTTGTTATTAACACTTCGTGTTAACACCTCTTACCATCAACAATTCCTATAGAAATCCCTCCAGGTCAATTAATATTATTCCAATACATTTTTTCTTTTAATTTTTTTTTTACTTTGATACATTTCAGACATACAGAAATAAGCAAGAATAGTGCAGAGATCTCCACACTTACCCTTCCTTAGATCTCCCAAATGTTTATCCTTTATGGTATTTCCTCCATGTCTGCATATGCTTTAAAGGCTCCTCATGAGGGGCACCTGGGTGGCTCAGTGGGTTGAGTGTCAGACCTCAGCTTAGGTCATGATCTCACAGCTCGTGAGTTCTAGCCCTGCACAGGACTCTGCACTGAGCCTGGAGCCTGCTTTGGATTCTGCATCGCCCTCTCTCTCTGCCCCTAACCCACTCACATTCTGTCTCTCTCAAAAATAAATAAACATTAAAAAAAATTTTTTAAAGGCTCCTCATGAGATCCTTAATGTATGTCCCCGAGGGGAGGCCTCAGGGTTGCTATGAGGGTTGTCATTGTTTGTGAATCTTCTGACCCCTTGTAAGAGATCCTTGCCCAGAGGTAGCTGTGCAAGGTGGTGAAGAGGGTAGGCTCAGAGTCAGGCTGCCTAGGTTTGAATTCTGACTTCTTTGCTGCCCAGCCTTCTGTGCCTCAGTTTTTTCATCTGTAAAATGGATAATGGAAGTGTGAACTCCTAGGGCTATGCGAGGCCTAAATGGGATTATTTACTCTAGTACTTGGCACACAGTAAGTATCCAACAAAGGTTAGCTAGTAATATGTATTGATCATTACCATGGCTCATCTATGAAATAAACTTAGTTCAAGCTCCTTTTTATGACCTATTAGCACAATGCTTTATGAGCCCCAAACCACTAAATCCCTTAGATAAATTGGGAAGTTGGCAGTATATAAAAGTGTCTCGAATTTAGAAACTGAAGGCCATTTTAAAAATGAAACCAGCAAGAATCAACAAATCATATCTGTTGCAATGACTCACCCTAAGAGATGGTTTGTCTTGTTTGCAGATGGTGGCCTGAGATACACCCCAAAATAATATAGCCTTAATGTGCAGAATGTGTCACTGAGGCAGGAAACTAATGAAAGAAGGTATACCATCATGAACCAATTGGTAGCCAGGCCAAAGTAAGGTTCTGGAACTGCAGGGTCCCAAACCCATGCCTATGGGGGTCAGGCAGCATACCTGTGTGAAGCAGGCCAATTGTAAGTTCACAAGAGGTGGGGAGGGACACTGGAGCCCTGGTCAGCAAAGTGCTCCCTCAAGAGCCAGGTGCTCCATACTCCCAGGCCAAGTGGGAACGTGTGTCCTTAATCACCACATGTTCCAGTCCTTCCAGAGGGCTGACACTTTGGATCCTGGTGTGAAGTTCTCCAAAATCTAAATATTTTTAAATTTCCCAATTTTTAAAAATCTTCTCTGCAGGCCAGTTTGTGGCTTCTGATCATGGCACTCACATACGGGGTCTGGTTCATGAGGAAGATGTAAAAGAGGGGGAAAGGTATAAGAATTTGCATTTCTCTGGGACTGTTCAAGGACAAGAGGCCCGATGTTATGGTGCTAGGTCACCAGAAAAGTGTGCCTGCCCTGTCCTGGATAGGGATGGTTTTGTCCATTCCTGAGACATTTCTGGAGCATCTACTCCATCCCAAGTCACACTTTTTTTTTCCCAGGAATGCCTGGTTCCCTTCTCCTTGTTGATATTCTCCCAAGCTGCCTGCCGACTACTCATTTAGCAAAATTAGTTACCTTGATATTGAGAATGGGGCTTGCAGGGGAGCAGATACACCCATCACAAATTACAGAAGAAGATTGTCCAGGATCCAATCTCTTCCTCTTCCCATGCTCAGCTTTTCTGTTCCATATGAGCACCGATGAAAAAAAAGGGGCATTGTGTAGGTAAGATATGAGTTCTGGTTATATAGAAGCAAAAGAGTGAAAAGCCTTATTAGCAAACTTTACTTTTAACATACCACGTGAAGCAACTGAAAAACATCTAGTTATATCTACTTAATCAGAGGCATCTGAGTTTACCTAAAAATGGAAAATATTACACATTCTGCAAAAACCAACATTTCCCTATGTAAACATTTTACAGTTATTTTTAGTATACTCACAGAGTTGTGTGACCACGATCACAAACAATTTTAGAACATTTTCACCGAAGCGAATCCTTACCCATTAGCAGTCACTCCCCACTTCCCCATACCTCTCCATCCCCAGCCCTAGACATCTACTAATCGATGTTCTGTCTCAATAGATTTGCCTATTCTGGACATTTCATAGAAATGAAATCATGCATTGGCCTTTCTCGTCTGACTTCTTTTACTTAGCATAATATTTACAAGGTTCATCCATTCTAGCATATTTCTGGACTTCATTCCTTTTGTGGCTGAATAATATTCCATTGTATGGATATGCCACACTTGTTTATCCATTCATTCGTTGGTGAACATTCGAATTGTTTCTACTTTGACTATTATGAATAAAAGTGCTATAAGCATTCATGTATGAGTTTTTGTGCTGACATATGTTTTCACTTCTCTTGGGTATATACTTAGAATGGAATGGCTGGGTCATACAGAAAATCTGTTTGTAATCTTTCGAGGAATTGTCAGACTATTTTCCAGTAAATGGTTTTTTATTCCATGTAATTCGTAAGGTTTTTCACAACATGAATTAGCTCTGATGAAGTCAATGTCAATCTATTCATAACAGTGCTACCATATGTCTGCATCAAGATTTGGCTGCTGTATCATCCCCAACTAGTCATTGGTTATATGGTAAATTTCTGTTACCTAGCATTGCACCCACAGCAAATTGTTTATTGATCCTTCCAATAGCATGATTTTAGAAATTTTAAAATTTGTTTTACAGCAATCCCATTGTTGAGATGTTTCTAGCATTAAGACTTCCAGGTAAACCAAATTCTACTGTAGCCAATTAATAGTCTGTCTAAACATCTGTCACTCATAAGTTTGGCTAGCGGTAGTCGTTACTGAGAATTCATTAACCCTAGATTCACCGATAAGGCCAAGATTCTGCACCTACAAAGCTGAATTCCGGTTTGTTTGGACAGCAGAGAATATAAAATGACACAGGAATTAAGAGTGCATTGCGGCAAGATACTAAAGACATCTATAGTCTTTGCTGTGCCCACTTTGCACATTTAACTGATCGGGGTTCCTCTCTCCAGCAACACCACAGGCGTGCCTACAATTTCAGGAGGTTTTGCCAAGGCAGATGCAAGCTTCCTTCTCCTAGGTCTCGGGCTTTTCTTTAAATCAACAGCAAAAACAGGGGCATGGGAGACCTGTCTTTAATGTGCTAAGGTAGATTGGGCACAGTTGTGGAGTCATAGAGATTTAAGTTCAAATCCTCATGTGTCCATATGACAGGTGTGTCCATGAGCAAATTACTTGACCTGCCCATGCCATTGATAAAATGCAAAATATTCTTACTTCCAAATCTTAAATATTAGAGATCATGTAGATACGGAGCCTGAGCTGTAACAGACGCTCAAAACGGTGTGTGTGTGTGTGTGTGTGTGTGTGTGTGTGTGTGTGGTTCTTAACCAGACTGCTGGCTTTGTTTGGGGTAACAGAGGTGAATTTCGGCCTCTGAGCCGGGAGACATTTAATCAATTGTTTCAAAGCAGTTCTGTCTTGTTTACTTTTAATAATGGGTTTGTTTGCTTTTAATAATAAGACCCAGACCCAGCCCTTCTATTTTCTGAAGCTTGTGAGCAAATGAATGCTTGTGAACTGAAGCTCGGCAGCAATCTCTGCAGCCACAAGTGGCCAGCGGCCACAGGCAACAAGTGAAAACAGGTTGTGCGCAGGGAAACGTTTCATTTGCAGAGGGTAATGATATTTACCTGTGATCCTATCCAGTAGCTTCAAAGGTGGTGGCAAGCATTACCTAACTAATGAGCACGACACCCTGTGGGCCACTGGCCCCAAGGCAGGAATGATGGTATGTAATATCTTCCCAAGGATGCCCATCAGAAGAGAGAAGGAGAAGAAAAAACCTGTCCACCTGAGCTTGACTAGCTGTGTGATCTCCGGGAAGTCCGAGATCCCTTCTGGGCCTCACTTCCCTCATTTGTAAAAGGAGAGGGTTGTTCCAGGTGATGTTAAAGGTGTCTTCCGTGTGACGGTGGCTGACCTTCAGGCCTGACTTTAGGCTCACTCTCAACCTTTGTTGGCTTTACATATATAGGTGTTTATGTCTGTCTCTGTGGGTGTATATATGTTTATGTTTTGGAAGCAGCTGGAAAAAGAGATGAGGGAAGAGATGGGTGCTGTTTGCTCCAGGCGGTGACTTAGGAAGGCATTCCCAGAGAAAGGAGAAAATTGGAGCGCCTGCGTGGCTCAGTCGGTTGAGCGTCTGACTTTGGCTCAGGCCATGACCTTGGTTTGTGGGTTCGAGCCCTGTGTCAGGGCTGCTGACAGCCTGGAGCCTGCTTTGGATTCTGTGTCTCCCTCCCTTTCTGCCCCTCCCCTGCTCATACTCTGTCTTTCTCTCTCAAAAAATAAATAGTAAACATTAAAAGAAGAAAATCACCTCCCAAGTGATGCTTCATGCCCTTCCCCCACTGCCTTGGACTCCTGGACTCTCCCTATCACCTTGTCTGTCACTAGACAAGCAGAAGGAAGCACAACCATGAGCTTGTCTCATCTGCAACGGGGGCACGTCTTCCCCCCAAAACTTGTTGTTTATATTTATTTTACTCTAAATCTATTTTAACCTAAACATGTTGAAGAAGGAGAGACCTACCCATCATCTCACACCTCCTATAGATATGTATTTGCTAGAACAAATTCAACCCCAATCATCAAATGAAAACAGATTTCATAGTTGTTTCACATCGTTGTTCCCCATAATCTAAATTTTTCTGATAGGGAGCTTAATACTTCAAATGGCAACCAGTCCCTTGTTGGTCATAGCTATTTATTTGAAATAAGATCTTTATCCTGAGTTGGATTCTTTTCCCTTTGTTGCAGTGAATGTTCTTTAGTTCTTTTTTTAAACAAAAAAAATTTTGGGGGGCGTCTGGGTGGCTCAGTTGGTTAGGCATCCAACTTCAGCTGAGGTCATGATCTCTCGGTCTGTGGGTTCGAGCCCCACATCGGGCTCTGTGCTGACAGCTCAGAGCCTCAAGCCTGCTTTGGATTCTGTGTGTCCCTCTCTCGGCCCCTCCCTCCCCCCTTGTGCACACACTCTCTCTCAAAAAAATAAACATTAAAAATTTTTTAAGTAAAATTTATTTTAAAATAAATTAAAATTAATAAAAAATTAAAATTAAAAAAATATTTTAATGTTTATTTATTTTTTTGAGAGAGAGAGAATTCCAAGCAGGCTCCACACCATCAGTGCAGAGCCTAATGTGGGGCTTAAACCCACGAACCGTAAGAGCATGACCTGAGCCCATACCAACAGTCAGACACTTAACAGAGCGAGCCACCCAGGCACCTCTGCAGTGAATTTTCTTAAGGTTCTATAATCAATGCACCATCTTTCCTTCAACACCATCTCCCAGAGGAGGAATGTAAATAGCCACACAATTTACATACATGTTAGCCACTGGGTCTCAAAAACTTATTATTATAGAAATTATGTATATTATGTAAACTATATTCTCTATATATTTATATGTTCAATTCCATAATATAGTTTCTGCTTGTAGTTTAATATGTATTACAATATATAAAAATAATTAGAAAACTGGATTAATTTAGAAAAAGCAGTTGTCTCAGGGGACTCATTCATGAAAATGGAAAGATCTTTTATCAAGTAATTTCCCCCCCAGGGGGCCTTTAAATAGCAATCTCCCCCATTTTGATTCCATCTGTAGCAATCCCATTTAGCTGCATTACTGGACCACCTCATTGTGTAAAGGAAGGTAAACTGTATTGGTAACCATTTGGCTCTCTGTTTTTTATTCCCAACTTGCTACTAATTCATTTGGCCATTAATCGGCCCTCCCCCCCCCCCCCAGGCCATTTGATCTGTTTGCAGGATAAGCAGGGAGTTAGGGCCACTCCTCCAGCTGTGATGGTTTTCCAGAAGCACACAATCCAAAGAGATATTGTAGTTATAACAGGAATGATTAATTGAATAGCTCCCTCGAAAATGATGTGCCACTTTAAAGACCTCACCTAGTAGCCTGGCTGAGAACAAAGCCAGGAAGAAAAAAAAAAAATTTTTTTTAAAAGAATCCCATTAATGGATTTCTTAAAGTGCTGGATGCATGATAGACAATAACATTTCTATAATTTTGATAATATTCACTTACATTTGCATAACTCCACATGGTTTATGAAGCATTTTCACAAATATTGTTGCGGCTCTCACAGTATCAGAGTATCAGAGAGGAGGTGGGGTGGCAGGGGGTGGGGGAGTGGGGTGGGGGTAGGTGGGGGTGGGAGAGAGTGGGGGGACGGCTCTGAAAGTTGTCAGCTGGACCTGAGTCCCAGGAGTGGCAGCGGACTTGGTGCTCGTGACTTCCCAAAGCCACCGGCTAGGAAGTGGCAGAAATGGCACTAAGACCCAGGACTCTAATTTGAAATCTCTTTTAACCTCACCATCTCCCGAGCATCACAGCTAAAATTACCTTGTTGGACTCTCTTACTCAAGAGAGAAGGGCACACCGACTTGGAAGTATCTGGCCGTTGGGGGCCCAGAAGTCCAAGCAAGATGGCTGGTCACAAAACACATCTGAGTCCCATGAAGCATGACATTATTTTCCGATATTTTAAAGAAGTGTGTTCCTTTCTGTGGGGGCTTCATGGAATTTACTGCACGAGGTCCACACATCCTTATGAACCACCAAGCCTATGCAAAGAGAGACTGAATATGCAGTGGTCAGATCATATAAAAAAAAAAAAATAGAAATAAAACCTTGAGCCAAAATCTGCCCAGGAAACACATCTTTTACCTGCCCTTATCAATAAACAACCCAGGTAGCCGGTCTGCCCTAAGTCAGATTTGCTAGAAGACAGATTGCTATCTCTAGTGGCAATCCAGGAAGCGAAACAATAATTCTGTAAAACTTGGCCCCAAGTGTCTAGAACTTGATTGATTACGGATACCTTCCGTATTTCCCCCCTCCGCCTCCAACTTGGGGCCAATCAGAGAGAGCTACATGCGCACTCCTAACCAATAGGATTCCCTGCTTCTAGTTCGCCCGCCTCCAGCTCCCCAACAGTCTCCAATCAGGGCATACCTAAGGCTGGGGGGGGTGGGGGGGTTCCTTCTACAACCAAGCTCTCCAACTTTCTGCCTGCCTGTCCTGTCCGTCTCTGCCAAAATGCAAGTGACAGCGGCCGACTTTCTTATGATCGCATATAAATAGCTTTTGCATTTCTCATCTGGTTGGTCTTCATTTATTTGCAGGGCATATATCAGAGATGTAACATGGCTCATTCATACACACACCACTTCCTTCAAATATTTGCAGTGGCTGTTGCCATGTGGGTCCTAGACCCTGCCACCAACTGCACACCTAAGATTAGTAGATTCGTTCTTTTTGTTTGTTTTGTTGTTTTTTAAGATTTTATTTTTAAGCAATCTACACTCAAGACGGGGCTGGAACTCACAACCGCAAGATCAAGAATCGCAGGCTCTTCCGACTGAGTCAGCAGGCGCCCCTCGATCCTCTTTCTGAGTGTTTCCAACGCACAGCTGTCTTTCTCCTTCCTAGTTCTCGGTGTCCTTTCTTGCTCAAGGCTGGGCCTCTCAGCCCGTCTGGCCTGCAGTAATAATAACCATAGCAGCCACCATCACAACTAAAACACCCTGACCTGAATGGCAGGCTCTGTTCTGCACACTTCATGTGTATCATCTCGTGTCAGCCTCTGGCTGACCCCATGAGGTCGATGCTAGTTGCAGATGGAGAAACTGAGGCATGGCAGAGTTAAGTGACTTGTTCAAGGTCACGAAGCTGGTGTGATGCAATCAGGACTCTACACAGGCAGTTCGGCTACAGAACCTGGACTCCTCGCTGCGACAAGTATACCCCCTGCAACGTCAGTGGTATATGGGCAGAGGCCACAGCTGCCTGTTCCCCACTGAATTTCCAGCACCTACTTCAATGCTTCGTACATAGTACATGCCCAGCAGGTATTTGTGGAATGAATGAATGGCTTTTGTCTCATCTGTACAGGGCCTAACAAAACATTTCATACATTGGAAGTTAATACTATTCGATGCCCTGATTGAGTGTGTTTAATTTTCTCCCTAGTTACTGTTAACAACCAAAGGGAAAGGCTTTACTATACACAAATAGTAGTTCATTTGCCCTGTCCCCACCGGACTTTTGTTCGTATTTACCTGACGTCTAGTCATGCCTTTTGTTATACTTTGACATTGTTATATTTTGACGCCTTGTTGGATGAAAAGGACCATTTGTTTCAATAGGTGCTAGGGAAAAAAAAGAGAGATCATTTGCTCCTTTCCCACCCATATCTATATCCATCATTTGCTCCTGTCTCCCTTTGGGTGTGTTGTTTTTACTCAATTAGTGGCTCTGCCATGAACACTTCCAAAGAGCCAGCACCTGTGGGTCCCCTTACCCTCTCTCTAGAGCTCACCGACTTCTCCTTGACACCATTTACCGGAGGTGGTACTGAGTTTACAGCCTCCTGATCAGCGGCTCTATGAACCCAATTCGCACACACTGAATGCTGTGGGATCCTGTTCGCTGCTGGCAGCTTTTTTTGGGTTGTTCATTTCCCCCGCATGGCACTAATAGCTTTTTCAGACATCTCCAGGGACGTGGACTATTTTGCATTTGTAAGCCACCTTATGGAAAGGACCTGCAGGTCTGAAGTGCCCCGTGACCACTTGCTCAGCTGGAGACGTGTCAAGGCCTCATTCACCGGGAAGTGGAAATGCGTGGTAAGTGTGACATTGTGAACGTCCCTGTGGCACTGGATGTTCACGCAGGACTCTGGCGTGGCTGAAATAATGTCAGGAAAATGGAGTTTTACTGATTCAAAGGATTGTTCTGCTATGTCTTTAAAGTAGGGTGGGGGGCTAAAAAAGGAAGTGCAGTTGTGCGGGGGCAGGCCAAGAGAAAAGGAAGTGTTTAGTCTGAAGTCTGGAAGATTTTGCCCTTCCAAAGCAGGGCGGGGGATCCACCCAAACCCAGGGTTATCATCCCCCTATGCCTCCATCCTGATCATCACGATGGCAGGCTGAGAGAAGTTTCCAAACTAATTTGGGCACCTTCTCCGTGCCAGGCCCTTTCCCTGTTTCGCTGTCACAGGATTGCTCTGTGAGAGTTGCTGTGGCCTTAGTTTGTACTTGGGGAAAGTGATGCACAGGGAAATTACACGACCTGGCCAATGTCATACTGCTAAGTGACGGAGTCACCAAAGCTAGGTTTTTCCCTCGGTGCCACCCACATGCTGTCAATGACAGGCAAACAAATGACAGGGACCATGACAATAAGGACCTGTTGCATTTCCTCAGTCTGGTAGATGGTACTCTTTTTGTTATTTGGGGGATCACCCTGGCTGCGTCCCCTGGGCATCTAGTGGTAAAATTCCTTTCAAACAACAAGGAACAGTGCATTCTCTCATAGGAAGCTGAATTCTCTCTGACGTTCTCGCTGGGGAATGGTGCCCCAGAAGATAGAATTGACGGTGGGCACTGCGGGGAGGAAAAAAAGACAGCAGGAGGAGCTGGCCAGAGACCTGAGTCATCATGGGTGCTAGACCACAGAAAAGCCTGACGAGGACCCGATATTTGTTTGTTTCCATGACTCCCCACCCACCCTGGCAGAATGAGTTACCCTAGGGTGCCCCCTTAGCCTCTAGGCATTCTTTTCACTATCAATAATTTGTTGAGTGTTTGGCATGCTGGTGTAGAGTTAAGATTAGGTCCTACTGCACACAATAACATAAACACACGCAGTGGCTCAACGAAGGCAGAAGTTTCTCTTTCTGTTGTGTAACAGTCTACAGGCTGGCTGTGCAGGACAAATATGGCGGCTCCGTGGTGTCATCAGAGACTCAGGTTCTGTCTTTCTGCTCTTCCCTCCCAGCTGTGGCTTCTGCCTCAAAGCCACCTCCCAGTCCAAGATGGCCGCCGGGGCCCTTCACAGGATCAAGAAGAGAGGGGTCCTTCCCAAATGAGTCAGCTACTTTTAAACAGCCTTCCAAGAAATCCCAAATAATGCTTCCACTTATATCCCATCAGCTGGGATTTATTCAAAGGGTCACATTTGGCTGCAGGAGCGGCTAGGAAGTATTGTACTGGGGGGACTGCTGGACACAGATATGTGCAGTTAAAAATGAGGAGTTACGGGGGCGCCTGGGTGGCTCAGTCAGTTAAGTGTCCCATTTCGGCTCGGGTCATGATCTCGCAGTTCATGGGTTCAAGCCCCACATCGGACTCTGTGCTGACAGCTCTGAGCCTGGAGCCTGCTTCGGATTCTGTGTCTCCCTCTCTCTCTGCCCTTCCCCCACGTGTGCTCTGTCTCTCAGTCTCAAAAAAATAAACAAACATCAAAAGGAATTAAAAATGAGGACTTTCTAATGGAAGAATGGACATTATAATAGACCAGGAGTCAGTAAACTATGGCCCGCAGGCCCAATCTGGCCCACCGCCTGGTTTTGTAAATAAAGTGTTACTGGAACACAGCCAGGCTCATTCGTTTACATATTTTCTACAGCTATTTTTGTGCCAACTACAGCAGAGTTGAGCAGTTGTGATGAGATACACCCTGCAAAGGCTAACTATTGACTATCTGACACTTTAGAGAAAAAGTTTGCTGATTCCTGGAAGAGACAATAGGCAGCTTGTGGACAAATAGCCCACAGCCAGAGACTGGGCTCTGCACCGGGTGCATAGATGTGGGTTCTGTCCTCAGACAGCTTATCGTCCAGTGGGTGAGACAGCCAAGGAGACCTCTAATTACAACGTGATGTGAGGAGTAGAACAGAACTCTGTTCAGGCTGTTGAACCATGTACAGAGCGACAGAGGCAGACCATCTACGATGGACTGCAGAGACGGGAGGTCAGGCAAGCTTTCCAGATGAGCTTGAAGGATGACAAGCTGGAAAAGAGAGGGAGGGAGGAATTCCAAGCAATGGGAAAGCACATAGAAGTGAAATGCCCAACAGGACGCATTCTTCCCTCTGTATGTCCTGGTTTTCCACGAGTCTATTTGCTCCAGGGGTGACACATCTTTGCCTCCCCAATTGCCAGGGCTGTGTGTGCATTGCACCCAGGTACACAGCACCTGCATCTTGCACGTACTCATCAGTTAGCTGCTCACACGTTAGCATCATCTGCAATCCCATTATCCTGAGTCCTGGGGACCCTGGCCCACTGAGCCAGACTTTAGCGTGTGAGCAAGGGACGCCGAGTTCCAGGGCCAAGTTCAGCAATCACCAGCTAGAAGCAAGGTCTCTGAATTAAAACCTCGATCCCAGGGGCACCTGGGTGGCTCAGTCGGTTATATGTCCAACTTTGACTCAGGTCATGATTTCACGGTTTGTGGGTTCGAGCCCCAAGTCAGGCTCTGTGCTGACAGCTTGGAGCCTGGAGCCTGCTTCGGATTCTGTGTCTCCCTCTCTCTCTGCCCCTCCCCGACTCGTTTTCTCTCTCTCTTGCTCTCTCTCTCTCTCTCTCAGAAAAATAAAATAAACATTAAAAAAAAAAATCCTCAATCCCACCATTTCCTACCTTGCATGGCCCTGGGCAAGTGTTACGACGTTTCTCCATCTTTCATAGCAATGGGAATTGTGTCACGAGCGTGTACAGGGTTCCTCAGTCTCGATGCCATTGCCATTTTGTACTAGACAATTCGCTGCTACGAGGGACTGTCCTGTGCATTGTGGGGAGCACAGCAGCATCCATGACGTCTACCCACTAGACACCAGTAGCATCTCCCAAATTGCGACAACCCAAACTGTCTGCAGACATTGTCAAATGTCCCCTGGTGCTGGGGGGGGTGGGGGGAGGGAAGGCCCACATCGCCCCTGCTGGAGAACCCATGAGCTAGTAGCAAGGATTAAGTGAGATAGTGCATATGTTACGTGTGTAAGCAGTCAGTATGGCAACTCTAATCATTCCCGTCACTGGTGCCCAGGAAATGTAAACCGAGAGAACAAATACACGTCATGCAAGAACAAAACTCTCACAGAAGCAATTTCTGGTTTTAGGCTGGCAAACTCCAGAAAGGCAGTCTTAGCTGTGACAAACAACATTTTCTGTGAAACCCACCTGTTGTGTGTGGCATTATGTGAGGAATGTTGGCCAAGAGGCCTTATCAAGTGAGCCGCCAGCGACATCCGTTGTCTTGTTGCCTGATTTTGTTTGGGGGGAAATACCCACCCCCGCTTCCAGCCCTGTGCTTCTCATGAAGGTGAGCCCTATGTTGGCTCCCAAGGTGAATCACAGGCATAAGGGTCAAGTCTCTTGGGGAAGTCCATTCTCCTGGTCACAGTTCTTAGTCCAGGATTGGGAACAGGACTTAAGCCAGGACCCAATCAGAAAAATCCCAGGGGTTTGCTTGGACAACTCTGAAGATGGACTTGAACGTGCCAGGTCGTGAACTCTAGACCGTAGCCGGGAACGGGGGCCGTGTCTGAGAATAAGGCTCCCACAAGAAGGAGGGCAGAAGTAAGCAGCGAGACGAAGAGAAGTGGAGTGCTCTGATTTTCGTCTCAACTCCTGTCCTCGGCAATTCCTGAAACCCAATTTTTTCACCAAGTGTTCCTGTTCTTGAGCTAATAAATCCCACATTTGCTTGTTCGTTTGGGCTAGTTTTTCTGTCCTTGAAACAAGATCCCCCTGTCTCAAACGATCCTGGATCCTGATTATACTAAGAGCAAAACACTTCATGAGTCTCTGCACAGTTTGAAAAATGGGCTCCAGCTCATTTCTCTGGAGCTCTTTCAGCTCCGCTGGTCTCACTGTGCTGGTTTTGCCTCTAGGTCGGCTTCTCTGGTAGCAAAAGTGGGGCAGTGGTTCCAGGTTTCACGGATACGTGCCACCAGGAAAGAGAGGAAGACATTTCTCAGTTTGAAACCAGCAAATAGAAGTCCTGGGCTTCTCTGTGGTTAGACCAGGTGCTCAACCTTAACCCGAGGTGACGGGCAGGTGATCTCCTTGGTTTGTAGCCTAAAGCTAGATCCACGGGGGCTGGCTCGGTGCCATCCAGGGCTCAGAACCGCTACCCACTGGGAAAAGGGCATGGGTGCTGGGAGGCATGCTTGTGGCTCACTTGAAAACAAGAAAGTAATATTAAATGTCAACTAAAATGTCACCTTTGAGCGGCACCTTTCAGGTTTTTTTGTCGGATGTCAGTATTCCTTTTTCTGGGCTCTTTCAGGATTTGCTTGTCAATATATTAGCAATTACATTCTCTGTGGTTAAGAGTTGCTTGCCCAACATCTATTTTCCTTGCTAGACAATTTGGGCAGGGAGCAAATCCAACATTTTTTCTTTTCCTCAACATAGCCCCATACTCAGTGGAGGCTTGCTGTCTGTATTTGTTTGTTTACCATATACTTTGGCTTTATTTTACTCAAGATTTCCACGAGGATTATGCCAGTAGTGATCTTTCTGGCACCAAGGGGCTCCCTTCTGAATCAGAGACATGGCCGATAGTTGTGCCGATAATGGGAGCCTGTTGTTTGTGAGAATTATTTGATTAGCAACACAACTGACCTATCTGCGCTGATCTGCGCAGTCCAGAGCTTCAGTCCAGCTTTGAAAGGCTAGATCTGAAATGAGGGAGAGGTGTGTTAACTAAGTACACTGATTGCTTTCATTTACCAGGTGTTTTATTTTGTTATTGGTTTCTCTCTCTCTCTCTCTCTCTTTTCTAACCCAATTAAATTTGTTCCCCTACAAAGTAAGGGCAAAGAATCTCAAGCCCAGCTGGCCAAGAGTCTAACGAAACCTCTGAATTGTATATTCCAGGACGGAAGTTCAAATCTTTCCTCCAAACTTACTGGCTCTATGACCCTGAAAAAGTTCCTTTATCTGTATACACCTCGGTTTCCTCATCTACAGAACAGGGATAATAGGATTAACCACGTTGTAGAGTTACTGGGAAAGTTGAATGACCTAATGTCCGTAAGTCTAGCTCACAGGAAGTGCTCGGCAGGGCTAGCTGTTAATGTGATGGCTCTTTTTATCCTTGAGTGTGCGAGTTCTGACAACTCAGACAAACCGACCAAGGCGGCATCTTCTTCATTTGTGAAACAGGACAAGAGCCCCTCCCCCCCCCCTTTATGAGACCGTCTTGAGGAGCACGTGGTAGGCATCGACTCAACGTTAGCACCAACTGACTTCCACCCATGCTCATCCCAGTGTGGAATGGGTGGGAGGGCGCCCTCTGTTCCCCTTCCCCTCTCATCCGTGGAAGAGGCATTTGAAACCCTAGAGTTTGTTTTACAAATAATTAGGAAACTAGGGCAAAGAAACCCTGGTAGGTGTTAGAGCGACATTATGGTTGAGATCTGATAGTCGCAGACCAAGCAATGCAGCTTCTGTGGTTCCTGTTTCAACCACTGTCGACCACATTGGGCTTTCAGACAAATCTGCGGACAGTAAGGCTGAAACTTTAGTTGGAACAGGAGAGGGAATGTACGTGGGCAGCTGCAAAATGTCCTGACTTATGTCTATGAAACACACTGCTAGCCAAGGCAGGGAAACCCTGACGCATTTTTGTAAGTTGTTGAAGTCTTTTCCCTCTTTGGAACCTTCCAGCTACCTCGTGGGCTTCTTTTTCCTATATTGCAGGCTACTGTTTAAGGTAGCATTTGGCACGTTTGGGAACTACTAGCCTGAAAACGATTCACAACCTGAAATACCCCCTTGGTTTCCAGATAGTAGCTTATGCATTAATGGGTGTATTGGAGGGATCAGAGGGGTCTATACTCTATCTTACTATTCATTCCTCCACCCCAACCCCTAGCACAATGCCTGATATAGGCTCCTGGCTTAGCTGATGTCTGACAAGTGAGTGAGAGAGGAGGAAGTCACTAAATTAAATAGATGAATGCACAAATGGGAAATCCTGACCAATGGTGTTTATAACCTATTGATGACCGAGAATTTCCAGACTGGCTGGAGACTTGCTTTGACATTTACTGACTTGTACGTATAGCAAGACCAAGGGGGAACCTGTTTGGGTGAGTTGATTCCAATTTTCAGTTAGGATATTGAGTGGTGTCAGCCCGGGCAGAAGGACCATATTCCTGTGAGCTTGTGTGTATAATGGGCGAGTGTCCAGGGCTAGTCAGTTCAGCTAGGGGACAGGAGCACAAAGCCCCTGCTGCTGAGCCCCTCTGTGAAGTCACCGCATTCTGGTTAGGCATCATGACATTATCCCCTGGCCTTCCCATCACTTCATGCTTAGGAGAATTCCTGTCTTTTGTAGCCTTGTAGAATACAGGCTCGGGGAAGATTGGATCTGGAAGGGGCCAATGTTTATCCACCAGGCCCACTGGCCATCAGCGTCAGAATTACCTGGGATACTGGGACGCTTGGGTGGCTCCATCGGTTAAGCATTCACCTCTTGGTTTGGCTCAGGTCATGACCTTGTGGTTCCTGACTTCAAGCCCCACATCAGTCTCTACACTGATGGCACGGAGGCTGCTTGGGATTCCCTGTCTCCCTCTCTCTCTCTGCCCCTTCCCCCACCCTCTCTCAGAAATAAATAATAAAAATGAAAAAAAAGAAAAAGAATTACCTGGGTTACTGATTCATTTTACACATGATAAAAATGAAGCCCAGGGAAGTACAGCGACTTTCCTAAGGTCACACAGCTAGTTTGCAACAGATGGCGATTATACTGTGGCATCATGAGAGCTGTATATGTTGTCACAAAGTGTTTTCATCTCTATTCTCCCATTTGATCTTCTCAACCAGTCTCCACCTGCCAACACAGAATTATTTGTTTTCATGTTAGGAGGAAAAGCAGTTTTTATTGGTATTTCTGTGTTAGTAGCCAGACATGACTTTCTCAGAAAAGGTACCACTAACCTATACAGCACCTTTGTACAAATTTGTAGAAGGCACCCTTTCTTCCAGGAGGATGTGGGCCCTTGTGACCGAAGTGCAAGCTGGACTTTGGCCCTTATTCCTGCTCTTGATCAAATGCCCTTGGACAGTTTCCAACCTGCACAACTGTGCGTGGTAGCCCTGTTCTCAACATGAAGAACTTGTCTTGACCTTTGGTTTGTACTCCCCAGTATCAAGCACAGAGCTGGTCTTGTAAGTATTTTTAAAAAGGTGACTGAATTGCTCAAGGCTGCCTGGTTGATCAGTAGTAGGACTGGAACTTCTGATTCTTGGCAAGGCCTCAGGCTGCCTTACACAGGAGACAACAAATTTTAACCTGGTATTCTGTCCATATTCTACCACTGCGGGAGTAGGCCAGGATAATTTAGTTCTCCAGAAAAAAAAAAAAAAAAAAAAAAAAAAAACCCTTGGGGTAAACCCTGAAAACCAATGTTCAAAGTCAAGGCTGGACTTGTAGTGACCCCCAACTCAGATGTGAAAGCCAGGATGTGCAGGTAGAAATAGCCTGATACCCTCAACCCCTGCAGGAATTCAAATGCCAACCTCTGTGTTTGGCAAAAGTTAAATGAGAGTTTGTAGCCAGGAAGCAAAGCCTCTCCCCATCCCCAACTCCATTCTTGCCTCTGCCCCCCTTGAAAGGTGTAAACACCTGAGGAAGGTTCCTGACCAGCTGTGCCTGGCCCATAATCACGGTAGTGACACTTTGGCCTAGTCATAAACATGCAGTGCTTAGCCTTTTTGTTATACTTCTCAACGTTATCACAGAGAGAAGGCCCGTTTCCCCCTCAGGCCGCCCCCGAAGAGAGTTTCCACTGCTCAGGGATGGAACGTTCTTAGCTCTGACTGTATATATAGCAATAGTCAGCTTGCTCTGAGCTCTTCTCAGGGGTTCAGGGCTTCACTGGGTCCTCTTATTTCCTCCCCACATTCGCCCTGCGAGGTAGGCGTTACTATGCCCATTTTGCAGATGAGGAAGCGGAGTCAGAGGAGTTAAGTAAACCACTCAAGTCCACACAGCTAGCAAGCGGTGAAGCCGGGACTCAGACTCGCGCCCTAGGGTGTCTTAACCACCAAGCCTGTGTCCCTAACTCTCGTGCGACGCTTTCTTAGTCCTTTTTGATGGTGTCCCATACCGGGCGCGGAGAACAAAGACCTGAAGAGAGCTCTGTTTTCTGCACGTGCTTGCTGCGCTACGTGTTTTGAGAGCTTGCTGTGTTTCCAACACTGTGCTAAGGGACCGCCGTGGATTGACATTCGTTTTCTTTTCCTACTCAAAGCAAACCAGTGAGTCACCACCATGGCTCCCACTTTCCTTACGAGGAAGTCAAGTCCCACACTTCAGGGGAAAGGCGTGATTCCAGTTCCAGGGCTACATGACTCTAAAGCTTGTTCTCACTCCAAAGGCCAGTGTTTCTCAAAGCATGGTCCGTGAGGGTCCATGGGTCACCCCCATTTACCTCTGATGGCGCGTGCAGAAATGCAGATTACTGGTCCACATTCAGTAGGGCCCGACCTACTAAATCAAAGTCTCTGACCCTGGGACCAAGAAATCTGCCTTCCTGCCAAGCCCCCCAGGTTTTCCCTATGAGTATGTGCACTTAAAACTCATTTCCCGGGGCGCCCCGGGTGGTTCAGTCGGTTAAGCATCCAACTCTTGAGTTCAGGTCAGGTCACGATCTCACGGTGCATGGGATCTAGCCCCGCATCAGGCTCTGTGCTGACAGCCAGGAACCTGCTTCAGATCCTCTCTCTCAAAATAAATAAACATTAAAAAAAAAACCAAAAAACCCTCTCATTTCCACATCTTGGTGCTGGCAATATGGGCCTGCTCACTCCTGAAAATTCACGGAGTTGTACATTTCTGATTTGTCACTTTTCTCGGTGTCTGTGACATCTTCACACAACTTTGCCTGCTTTGCTCCGCTATCTCACACGTGGTCACGGTGTTACATTTCCAACCTTGATTCGCACGGGACGCCACAGTGCACCAGGCCTGAAAAACCAGGCTATGAGAATGTCCCGGAGTCACCTTTTCTCTGCCTCAGGCTGTCACGCAAAGGTTACTGGCAGATCTCGTTTTCTTCTCTCCAGATAATTCCTCCAAAATAGATCACCCAAGTGCCTCACTCTGAAAACTTCCATCGGTTTCTTTCAACCCTGAAACCCAGATCATTACAAAACGGTCCCTTGGGGGCCTCCTGATGGTTCATCATCTGAGTTTCCACCACCAGGTCATGGAGGGTGGTCCCCGAAACTTCTCCTTTTGGGCTTACTCCGTCCATGATTCACTCCTTGACCAACAACGTCATCTGTTCTTTTCCCCCTTAACACTTGATGAGGGTTTTCCCTCTTCTTCTGTCTTCCTCTGCTCCTTCTAGAACCTCAGTAGAATCCACGTCCGAAACGTTTTTAGTCTTCAACCTCCATTAACTGACCCATTCCCTCTCTTATTCACAGGCATTTACTGAGCATCCATACATACTAGGAACTCTGCTAGGGACAAGAATTTAGAAAATAAATAGGATGTGGCCTCTTTTCTCGTGGCATACAAAGTGTGTTTCTAAGTCACTTTTGGCAAATGCTTCTGGAGCTACTCCTTTTAATAAATGATATGTTGTCGTTGATGAGGACACTGATGCCAGAGGAGAGGAAGAAAGAGAAGGAGGAGGGGGGCGGGGGAGAGGAGAGAAGGAGGAAAGGAGGAGGCGATGATGACATTTTTTGAGCCCTTTGTCCATGGCAGGCCCTCTAACAATCATTTAAATGTATGACTTATTTCCCTCAACAACCCCTAGAGGTAGGTACTATTATCTCCCTTTTACAGATGAAGAAATGTAGACCAAGAGAAGTTGAGTGATTTTCTCAGCGTCACACAGTTCATGGAGTCTCACTCCAGAGACAGGCCTCTCTAATATTCTCTTAGAGTCCTCAAACCATCAAATGAGAAGTATGGAGGTGCAGGAAAAAGGAAAGAGGTTGAAAGATGAGAAACAAGAGCCTGATGAGAGTATAATTTTCCTCTGCCTGGCTCCAAATGAAGAGAATCTGAAATGTACATTGGTTATGTAAGTGTGGTCTTATCTGTCCTGTCTAAAGGATAGAATTTCCCCCAAATCATAGAACCATAAATCTCAGGGGTGGGAGGGATGCTGACATGGTGTGTAACCTAACCCCCATTAGATGCCGAGTCTTTCTACAACCTTGTCACCAAGTGCTCATCCAGGCTGTCTGGAATACCTCCAGGTACGGGGACCTCACTACCTTACGAGAGGGTTTATTCTGTTGATTATAAACCAATGTAATGGATTCCGTGGTTTTGCCTGCCCAGCATCTCTCCTTCCTTTTGGTGACAGTATTCCCCGGTTTCCCCCGGGCAGCTGTCTACCCCCATTTTAGGTGATCCTACCAGGGGCTGTCTGTCAGTCAGCAGAAGAATGGGTATATGACCCCAGGTTAGGCCAAACAGACTGTCTTGCATGGGACACCAAGGAACACGAGAATAGAAAAGTGATAAAACCACGTCACAGCGATACAAGCACCTGCAAGGGCCCCTGAGCAGCTTCAGGACTCCTGACCTTCCTCAGCTTTCTCTTCAATTCTGGAGGCAATCATGTCCTTCTATTAAATCCCCCCCCCTTTTTTTTTTCTTTTTCTTGTCCTGCTTCTTAGCCAGGGTTATATTTTCAGGTTTGTACCCCAAATCCCTTAGCTGATATGATCCACTTGTGTTTTCTTTCTGTTGCATCGCATTATTCAATTCTTTTCTTAATTATCTCAATGTCTTTAAAACCATGCACATGGTTTTAAAACCTCTTCGGCGGAACACGCGGGTAATTTCCAGTGGGACATCCCCCTGGTCCCACTCCCTGGAGGTAACCGCTGCTGATAGTTTCTGGTGTTCCCCCCAGAAACCTCTATTTTGTTATATTAACAGCTCTGTTAGTTCTTCCTTACACTGAGTTAAAATCTGTCAGCCTGTGGCTTCCATTCATTCGTTCACACAAAGTCTGAGTTTTGGAAACCACTGAACAGATTTCCCTTTCAGGTAGACGACAGTTCTGATGCCGTGTGCCCTAAGTCTCTCCTAGAACTAGACACTCTCAGTTCCTCTGGTTACCAGCCCCGGGACAGTCAGGAAACCCGTCACCATCCTGGCCCCTTTCCTCTAAATACAGGCTAGTCTGCTGTATCTTTCCAGAACTGGGACAGCAGAACTGAACAGAACTGACGGCTATTTATTCCACAGTGATCTGGTTGACAAAAGCAGAACCCCCTGCTGCTATCCTCGTCCTTCTTGCTGTCCTATAAAATGCAGCTGGAGAGTCCCTGAGTAACTCCTGTCAGCAGCCTTATCACACCACTGACCCTACTGTCCACTAACACACACACACACACACACACACACACACACACGCTAAATCAGATCTCCTTGATTCTGAATTTCTACTACTTTTTTCTTTTTTTTTAAGTTTGTTTGTTTGTTTGTTTGTTTATTGAGAGAGAGAGAGAGAGAGAGAGAGAGAGAGAGAGAGCACGAATAGGGGAGGGGCAGACAGAGAGAGGGAGAGAATCCCAAGCAGGCTCCTTGCTGTCATTGCAAAGCCCAATGCGGGGCTTGAATTCACCAACTGTGAGATCAGGACCTGAGCCGAAATCAAGAGTCGGCTGCTTAACCAGCTACCCAGACACCCCATTTACTGCTTCTTCTTTTTTTTTATCCAAGTACTGGAATCAATACACATGCACCTTAAATTCTCTCTAGCATGTAGATGCCTGTTAAAATTTTTGGCCCTTACTTAGTGAAATATTACCAATAAAGTCCCCGTCCTTGAGAGAGTCTGTCCTGAAAGCATAATCTCACTTTGCATAAGCTGAAATTCTGCACACTGAAATACAGCACCAACATCAGGACGTGTATCAAAAGCCTTAGGTTTTTGCATACCCCGTGGCCCAACAGTTCTATTCCTAGACTGTTCTTTGAAACGTTGTTCAAAAATAACCCTAAACTGCGGAAGAGCCCTAAATGCCCCACAAGTAGGGACTTGATCAGAGAAACCAAAGAACAATCATGGGATGGAATCTCATGTGGTTATTAAAGACCATGCTCAAGAGGAATAATAAATAATGTGAGAGGCCATTGATGCTATATTGTTAAGTCTACAAAAAGATTACAGGGAGCAGCTGGCTGGTTCAGTCCGTGAAGCATGCGACTCTTGATCTCGGGGTTGTGAGTTCGAGCCCCACGTTGGGTGTAGAGATTACTTAAAAATAAAATCTTAAAAGATAAAATCAATTAATAAAAAACAAAAAGATTATGAAACACTTGAGGCAATACAATCCCACTTTTCTACGTGCCTAGATGCATAGAACAAGGATTGGAAGAATATACATAAAATTGTTAACAGAGGTTATCTCTACATAAAGGGGTTCTGATTTTTATTGTCTACTATGTCTTATCCATGTTTCAAGATGTTTCTATTATAAACACTACTACTATAGAAAATTAATTTTAAGGGTGCCTGGGTGGCTTAGTCGGTTGACCGGCCGACTTCGGCTCAGGTCATGATCTCATGGTTTGTGGGGTTGAGCCCCGGGTCGGGCTTTGCACTACAGCACGGAGTCTGCTTGGGATCCTCTGTCTCCCTCCCCCCCCCCCCCCCCCTCTCCCTCTCTCTCTCTCCCCCCCCCCTCAAAAATAAACATTGAAAAATATTTTTAAAAGTAAAAGAAAAATATGGCATCGACACCTAATCAAATGATCCAGAATTGAAATGAAGAAAATTAAGTTTAAAAGTAATTGTGCTTTCTGGAAATTCTAACATTCTTTGACTTGTACGTCCATACTTGAGTCAAAGCCATTTGGGTGTCCATTAAATCACAACACGCTACATGGCGTGGACCTCCTGGGTCCTTCAGAAATACCTGAGGTACCAGATGTTCAGTCACATAAACCAAAGGTTATCTACTTCAGGGATCTCAACTCAGATGCCTTCAGGGCTAGTCAAGTTGCATACGTGAGTGAGGCAGGCAGAGGGTAAGAGCGGTGGTGAACTGAACAGCACGTGCTACTCAGCTCAGGCCAATTACATGTGGGAAGGCAAGCCCTGTCTTGCCAGAACTTCCGCTTTTCAAAGAGAAGCCAGAAATCTAGATTTTTTTTTTTTAATGTGACATTTTATAATTTTTAAATGTTGAGAACCAATTCAAATTCTTAAAATACGGTGTAGGTCAGGACGCCTGGGTGGCTCAGTCGGTTAACGTCTGACTCTTGAATTTGGCTCAGGTCATGATCTTGCGGTTCGTGGGATAGAGCCCCGCGTAGGGCTCCGTGCTGAGCATGGAGTCTGCTTGGGATTTTCTCTCTCCCTCTCTCTCTGCCACTCCCTCCCTCTCTCTCTCTCCCTCTCAAAGTAAGGAAAATAAAAATAAATAAATAAAATGGGGTGTAGGCTATGCACCGTGTTGTGGGCCTTATCAGACTGTTAGTTGGCCCGTTGGTGACCCCGGGTCCGCAGCTGGTATGAAGCCTGAAGAGACCGGTAGGAAGCAAACACGCCGACTGGCAAATGCTGCCGAAGCGGTGAGCAGGAAGCAGAATCAGGACTGACGGCCAAGGAACCATCCTGGCAGACGGAAAGCCAGCAAGGACAGAGCTGCAAGAGATCATTGAATTACACAGAATTGATACACAGAGTTGCTCAGAGTTACACTCAGTTGTACTCCAAGTTCCTGAGAGTAGAAGGGGGCCACCACCTGGAAGGACTTCAGAGAGAAGAGAGAGGGAGAGAGGGAGAGAGAGAGAGACAGAGAGAGAGAGAATCCCAAGCAGGCTCCGCATCACCAGCACAGAGCCCGACGTGGGGCTCGAATCCACAAACCGTGAGATCAAAATCCGGGCCGAAGTCCAATGCTTAACTGACTGAGCCACCCAAGAGCCCCTAGATTTCCCCCTTTTGATGACTGTGACAACACGGCTCATTTGTTGAATGTATATGTATTAAGTTTGTAATCGTTAAATACATGTTAAAGCTTTGTAAAAGGAATTGCTAACACAGCAATTATTTTCTTGGTAGACCCTATCTGTAATTTTTACCAAAGCTGTAGTCTTAATGTATACACGGTTGTCCGTATTCATTTGATGGTACTGTGGAAAGGCTAGGGTGGCTTGTCAGTGGGGGATTCTGGGTTCTAGACTCAGCTCTCTCAAGCTGTGTGACCTTGAGAAGGCACTGAACCTCAGCGGGCCTCTCTTTGTGCCTCTCATTTCCAAAAATGAGAGCATCTCGAAGATTCTATCAGGAAGGAGCTGAAAGTGAAAAATCTCTTTAAGCCCAAAGCTTCATTACTCTCGAGCCTGCAGATAAGCCTGTGATGTAGCCCACCACCATTTGAGGACCCACACAGTAAATAACATTCTGGATTGGAAGATATCTTTAATGTGCTCCGAGAAAGGAGAACAAAAAGTAAAGGTGTTTTCCCCTCAAAGCTTGGTGTTTTTAAAAAAATTTTAGATGGGATTTAGAGATATGACTTGTCAAATGTTTCTTGGAAACGTGCTTCAAATACTGCCTCTTCATCTCCATCAACATGACCTCAGCCTAAGCCTTCTTGCTGGTCTCCTGGCCTTTGGTTTTCTATCTCTCACCAATTATCTTCCTAAAAGACATTGAACATTCCCCTAATTAAAGCCAGGTGGACTGCTTGATGCCCACTGAATCAAACCAAACTCCTTGGCCTGACGTTCATACAAGGCAGCCTTGTTGCCTGTCTTCTTCCTTGGGCCTCCCGATCCCTACAAACCCTGTCCTCCAGCCAAAAGGAACTCCTCCTATGGGTGCAGGCAAACCATCCCCTTTCATGACACACCATGCATCTTCAAATGCTCAACCCTCTGTGGGATTGTTCATTCTCATCTTGGTAACCCCCTAATCATCTTTCTAGGTACTGGGGATCCAATGGTGAATATAAGAGAGAAGTCATTCCTGTCCACACACAGCCTGCACTGGGCCTGACATACGGTAGTAAGAAGGTACTCGATGAATATTATCTTGATGGATGAATGAATGAATAGATGGATGTGTCCTTGGATAAGTGAATGAACCGATGAGAGAATGAATGAATCAATGGATCGATAAATAAATGGTTGGAAGGATGGAAGAAAGAATGAATGGGCAAATGAAGAAGTGACTAGAATGAATAAATGCATAGACATACAAATGTAGACAACTAATTCACAGAATTTTAGCAAAGCCAGATTCAGTGGTCAGAAGAGAAGACAGAAATGGAAGATGGCAGACAAGTTAAATAAAGCCAGAGGCCTGTAGCTGTCACCCCCTTTTGTTTCCCTACAGCTACTAAAAGACAGCTAGTGTTGCCCTCTCTTCTTCTGGGCCCCAAGCTATAGGTACCCTTGCCCCTGGCAGTCCTGAGGAGAACGCCTCCTTCTCTCCGTCCACCATGTTCTCAGAACAGACTTGAGAATGCTCGTCTGCTAGGACTCTTGGGGAGGGAACAAAGAAGGGGATGCTGGGAAGGGAAGGAACAAGGATGGGGATGCTGGGAACATGAGTTCTGGGGTCTCACATGGACAAATAGAAGGAAGCTATTGGATTTCTTTCTTGTTTATGTTTTGAAAATCTTGTAGCAGGTCCCAAGTGAGCCATGGAAGCTGGGGGTGTCTTCCTGCTGGGTCCCCAGAAGGGGTTTCTTCACTGGTAACCTAGACCTCACCATAGGAAGCTCCGTGCATTTCCACACCTCCCTGCATTTGCCACTTACGCTTGTCTCCATTCCTTACCAGGCAGCAGGGATACTAATACTGCCATTCACGGAGTAGTTAGCATTTCCCATATATTATCTCGTTTAATCTTTACAACAACCTATGTGTTAGGGACTCTTGTCCTCATTACATAGATGCAGAAATTATAGTTCACAGAGGTTAAGGAAGTAGTCCAAGACCTTACAGTGACCTGTACCTAGTGAAGCTAGGATCGAAATACAGTTTCATTTGACTCCAAAGTCCATATTCTTTTTTTTTTTTTTAAGAGAGAGAGAGAGAGAGAGAGAGAGAGAGTATGGGGAGAGGAGGGGCAGAAAGAGAGGGAGAATCTTAAGCAGACTTCATGCCCAGCGCGGAGCCTACTGTGGGGATCAATCTCATGACTGACCATGAGATCATGACCTGAACCAAAATCAAGAGTCAGACACTTAACCAACTGAGCCACTCAGGTGCCCCCAAAGTCCATATTCTTAAGCTGTGTATTATATAGCTATTAATATTTCTTCAAGGGTATATCCGAGGGTCCCAGCAGGAAACAGATGGAAGACTCTAAAGGAGTCACTGGGGTGAGTTTAATAGGGATCGGTTCAAAGGTGTGGGCAGAGTTAAGGGAAACCAAGGAAGGCTAAGGGGCCCTTACCAATCAATAGCAGAGAGCTGCTGTCACCCTTAGGGCTCAGCAGAAGGAGATTTTCCTGCACTGGGGAGAAGTCACCTGATAGGGATCGTGCCCCTTGGTAGAGGAAACTAGACTGTGTCAACCCGAGGCTTGGCAGGGTGGAAGCTGGGGGATGAATACCCCCAACGTCTCTGTCCTCTTATCCTTCCATCTCCTGTTGAAGCCACCCATTTGTCCAAATTCAACCTTAATCCAGGAGCATAGAAACATACTTATGTGCTCCATAAAGGTTAGCCTCTTGGGGCACAGAGCAGAATGAAGAGGGGGAGGGGAGTAGATCACCAGGGGATATGGGTAATCTCTAGCAAAGTGGTGAGCTCCAAGTTCCTTTTCTTTGGGAAGTCTTTGTATCCAGCCAAGTCAGGATAAACCATTTTGAACTCCCAGAGTAGATGAACTTTGTACTATTTGTTATGGATTTCCCTGTTTTCTCTTTGAGGTAGATGTTTGTATGTGTGTATGTGTATCTAGCTCCCTTCTAGACTGTAGTACTCTGAAGGCATATTTGCAGTCCTATCGTCTTTAGGCCACTCTTCTCCCCCCGCGATTAACACAAAGCTTGGCACTTTGTTAACCATCAGAATTACTGGTTGAATTTGTTGAGCACTAGTAACGTACCAAAGATTTTCTCTGGATGAGGGAGATCTGTTCAGGTGGTATTTGCTGTGCTATGTTAATAGGTTTGTATGACATGCTTCCTGCTTTTGCAAATTTTTATAGCATTGTAAGCCAAAAGCTAATAGTTCTAAGTACTTAACTGGAGTTTCAGTACTCAACTCCTTTTAGAGAGCCTGTCTCTCCAAGAGCATCCATATGCTTTGTTAACTTACCAAAGTCAGGGTTTGGACTGTCTTTTTCACTCAGTAAAAGTGATTTTCTTTCAATAAAACTAGAAATATCAGGGAATAGATGTGCATGGAATGATATGATGGCTGCAGCACAAGATGAGGCATCAGAATATCCATCCACTGCCTACTGTTTGGCAAGTGACCAATCTCTTTGAACCTCAGTTTTCTCATCTGCAAAATGGATGCAATACAGTAATAATTAAATGAGAACATACATGTGAGAGTTCTAAAGCTAATACACATAAAACGGCTCATGAGGGTTAATAGTGGAGCAAGATGGTGGATTTAAACAACCCTTCAACAATTCTTTGACTGTGATTTTTAGAAGTATCACAAGTAAGGTATCTTCTGTAAAGCAGAAGGCTTGGAGACAGGTTATTAGATAGCAAGCAAAGATTGTAACTTTTATCAAGTGAACATCTAAATGATCCCCACTATTTTCAAAGTAGATTTATCTAATGATAAACATGGAATCAAAAGTATTAAGCAAAAGTTTTAATAGCAAAATAAAAAATGTAATCAAAAGTATTAGTATCAAAAAGGTGGCATAAGATGTTTCAAAAATAAAAACAAGGCTGGGGTTTTGGAAGTAAATTCAATCATGTTCCATATCAGGGATGGGAGAACATTTTTTTATAAAGGGACAGTTAGTGAATATTTTATGCTTTATAGACCATACAGTTTCTACTGTCATAGCATAAAAGTAGGCATAGACAACTTGTAAACAAATGGATGTAGATATGTTCCAATAAAACTTTATTTCATGAAACAGGAGACAGTCTAGATTTGGCCTGTGGCTGTAGTTTACCAACCCTGTTCTAGATGAACCCAGCTTTCCTATGCCAACAGGAGCTAGAGAAATTGAACATGTCTCCTCTATTATTTTAGATTATAAGAGAAGGTATCAATATTTTTTGAGTAACTACTAAATACCAGGCACTGTAGTAAGCATATTACACAGGTAATCTCATTTCATTATGAAGGAGGTACTAATATTAACAGGGTTTTTTTGTTTTGTTTAGTTTTTTTAGGTAGACTTCGTGCCCAGCACAGAGCCCAGTGTGGGGCTTGAACTCACAACCCAGAGATCAAGACCTGAGTTGAGACCTGAACTGAGATCAAGAGTTGGACACTCAACCGACTGAGCCAACCAGGTACCCCAAAGAGGTACTAATATTATTTCCATTTTACATTTGAGGAATATAAGCAACTGAGCTGGGTCCAAACATAGGCTCATCTGCCCATCTCGTATTACCTTGCAGGGACGTTGAGCCTTTCAGCGTTATGTTTAGTCCATTAATATTTAATGTAATTACTGATACATTTGGAGTTAATTTCACTATTTTAATATCTGTTTTCTGCCTTTACCATCTATGTTTTGTTCCTATATTCTGGACCAGGACAGTGGAGCTGTGGGTTTTCCCTGTCCATTCCCAACTAATCCCATCACTTTTAGTTGGGAAAGCATGGGCTCTTGCCCCCACTGCCTCCTCAGTCAGACTCACCCTCTTCTGGCATCAAAGTTACTGATCTCCTTTGCCAGCTCCAGGGTGATAAAGCTGCATTTCTTCTCCAAGGAGCAGGAGGAGTGCTAGATATGAGTAGTCAAAGGCAAGAAAGCCATAGACATCTACCAATCTCATCTGAAGCTCTAGGAACATGTTAAGAGTAAATAGTTCTCAATTTTTCTGCCTTTTTCTTGCTGTACCAGAAATGGTTGTTTCGGAGCCCAGTTTTAGAATTCCTCTTTTTATAGAGGAGGGATTGCTGTCCTCTTCATTCTACCATTGTGGGAAGTCTTTCCCTCTTTATCTTTAAGAGCGCTTTTGGACCCAAGAGCTACTTTACACAGCACTAGGTTTCTTTAGGTTAGCATTCATGGTATGTATTCCCCAATACATTCCCTTCTACCCTTTCAGTGTTCTATGATACCTCTTGTAGCAACATAATGCGTTCTGTTTTTCTTTTCATCCAACCTGACAGTTTTTAAGTTTTAATTAGAAAATTTAACCCATTTTCATTTAATATAGTTACTGCTGTGTTCATGTTGAAATCTACCATGCTACTGTTTGTTTTCTATTTGTTATATTTATTTTTAGTTTTTTCTCTCTCCTTTCTTGGTTTTTTTATAACTTCATTTTCCATTTATATTCGCTTGCTAGTTATATATGCTTTTACCATTCTTTTAGTGATTACCCTAGATGTTACAATGCACATTCTTGACTTTATTACTGTTAATATAAAGTGCACTTTCATATAGAGTATTTAACACTTCCCAGAAAATGCAAGAATCTTGGAGCACTTGAACTCCATTTCCCCCTCCTGCCTTTGTGTTCACAAAACATTATTTTATTAAAATACTGTGCATATATACACTTAATGTTTTTATAAAATATTATATATAACCCAGAGGAGGCATATACCAAAATGTTAAGGTTTTTATCTTTTGGGTGGGAAGTGGGGGAGATACATTTTTTTATCTGCATATTTTTCTTTTTCAACAATAAGCATGTGTTTTTCAAAAGAATTTTTTTTAACTTTTTTTAATGTTTATTTTTGAGAGAGAGGGAAAAATAGAGTAGAGTGCAAGCAGGGGAAAAACAGAGAGAGAAGCAGACACAGAATCCGAGGCAAGCTCCAGGCTCTGAGCTGTCAACACAGAGCCCAACGTGGGGCTTGAACTCACGGACCGTGAGATCATGACCTGAGCCCAAGTCTGACGCTCAACCAACTGAGCCACCCAGGTGCCCCTTGTCAAACAAATTTTTAAGAAGACAAAAGGGAAAAAAGAACATTTGCCATGCAGACCCATTAAGCCAGAGCACTTCCTCCCCGCTCAGGTGCTCTGCACAGACAGACTCCTGCCTCCCCACTGGCCAACAGGGTGACTCAGAATGTGGGCAGGGCTGTGAGTGAGTAGGAAGCCCCTCAGGCCTGTGAGGATTACACAGGATTGCACAGTTTTGGAAGGATGAGGAGCCAATGCAGCCCAGTCGAGGCTTGCTTTTTAGCTCTCCTGTTCCAAGTGCTCATCACCATGGGTCACTCTACCCAGGGCGATCAGCAATATCTGGTTGTGGATGTGACGGGACGTTGTGCAATGATTGGGCAAATCCAGAGCCTTCCTTTTGCAGAGCTAGCGAATACTGCGAGCAGGGCTAGGCTCATGTGAAAAGGAATTAGGCACAAATCTGCAGTAGCTTCTTCTCCGCATGGCCTTCTCAGCCGTGGCTTCGGTCCAAGGCACGGGTCAGGCCAAGCTCAATGCCGGAGATCTCCCTTCCCGCCTCTGACTCCCTGAGTCCAGGCGCATCAAAACCCAGCTGTCCTGGAGCCTCATTTATCCAAAACTCCTCCACTTTACGCTGGGTGATCAGGGGCTGAATGAGTGAAAACATTGCTTTGTATTTCTCTAATGCTTTTGAAGTATTTTCGTCTAGATTATCTTTTAACTCCGATAACAAGGCAATGTGGAAATCACCAGAAGTCCATGCACTTGAGTTTCCCACCATCAGACTTATGGTACAGACTTGTACCCGTACCATTGCTTTCCTATTTCCCTTCTGTCATTGTAGAGGAAGGATCCCTTCTACAGGAGGCAACTTCTGTCATGTGAGCTATGGATTTTCTCCTTGCTTACCTTCTTAAGGACCCACCACATTAATATTCATTGTTTTCTTCTACATCTCCTACCTTTCCTTCTGCTGGGTCTTCTTTCTTAGCATTCAGATGTCCTATATCTCCAGTGTTTAAAAAACAAGCCCGAACATCCAACCAAAGTCAGATAGGACTAAAAAACCAAAAACCAAAATGCAACTATATGGTGCCTACAGGAGACAAACTTTAGGTTCAAAGATACCAATAGGCTAAGGGGCCCCTGGGTGGCTCAGTTGATTAAGTGTCTGACTTCGGCTGAGGCCATGATCTCACAGTTCAGGAGTTCAAGTCTCCCATGGGGCCCTGTGCTGACAGCTCAGAGCCTAGACCCTGCTTCAGATTCTGTGTCTCCTCTCTCTGCCCCTCCCCTGCTCACGCTCTGTCTCTCTGTCTCCCTCTCTCTCAAAAATAAATAAAACATTTTAAAAAAAGGTTAAAAGTAAAGGGATGGAGGGGCTCTTGGGTGGCTCAGTAAGTTAAGCGTCTGATCCTTGATTTGGGCTCAGGTCATGATCTCATGGTTTGTGAGTTCGAGTCCTGCATCTGGCTCTGTGCTGACAATGCGGAACCTGCTCGGGATTCTCTCTCCCTTTCTCTCAGCCCCTCCCCCGCTCTCAAAAGAAATAAATAAACTCAAAGAAAAAGTAGAAAGATGGAAAAACCTCATGCAAACAACAACCATGAGAGGGCTAGAGTGGTCATGCTAATACCCGACAAAACAGACTTCAAAACAAAAAAGTGTCACTGGAAAGAAAGAGGGGCCTTTCATAAGATACTAAGGTTGGTGTTCAGGAAGACTTTATTGAATAAATGAATAGAGATGACAGAATGGAATTTATGACCTACTTTCACTGGTGAGCAAATGGAGGCCTGAAGGACCATGGCAGACACTGAGGCTCAAGTGGATAATTTTTTGATGACCCAGGCGTGGGGCTTGGGTTTTCTATCCTTTTCCTGATAGGCTGCCTCTCTAGCAATGATGCCAATGATGACCATGACCGCACGCTAGACATCACTTGCTTTTCCCATATTAACCCGTTTGTCCTCACGTCCCCATCAGTGCATGAGGAGGGTACTGTGATCCCTGCTTGACATATGAGGAAACTAAGACACGGAGGGTTGAGTAGCCTACCAGCTGCTGAGAGGTAAGCCTCTGGATATGAACCCAGGCGGTCTGACTCTGGAATCGGTAGGTTAACCCACCAGACAACATTGCCTCCATAAATTAGCCCTATTAACAGGTTAGCTTCATAATATATCATCATGTCCCAGAGGATGATGTCTAGCTCACCTCAAGATTGGAAGGGTCAGCTGAGCCTTCCCGGAGAAAGTAACACTTAGGCCAAGGCCTGACGATGCGTAGCAACTGGCCAGCCGATGAGAGACTTGGGCGCGGGAACCCTTGGAGGAGACACGGCAAGACACATGCGAGGAAGCGAGAGAAGAACGGAGCTTGAAAGTGTTGAGAGCGAGCAGTGAGGTCCAGGGCAGGACAAGGAGGCACCACGTGTGAAGGCCTTCAAGTGGGTGTAAGCCCTAGCATGTTTTGGCTGCTGTCAGCTACAAAATCTAGACTCGAAGTGCCTTCAATGATAAACAAATTTCCGATCGAACTTTACAAGAGGCTCAGAGGTGGGTGGCTTCAGAGTTGCCTGAATCCGTGGAGCCAGAACCTTTAGCTCGTGGTTCTGTCATTCTCGGCCTCACGAGAAGCTCTCCTCATGGTCACAGGGGGGCTGTCGGCAGTGACGAGAGCAACAGGCTCCTTCGCCGAGAGTGGCCCGTGGTAACTACCACAGACTGCCTTGTCCGGGGGGTTTAGAAAGCCCAAATTCCCTCCAAAACTGGGGGGACGTGTCTATGTGAATGAACACAGATGTAGTTGGGAAGGGAGGGAGTGATGATTATGTAGGCAACCCACACCGTCCACTACATCATTGTTAGAGTTTGGAATTTTTTTCTAATGGCAACGGAAAGCCATTGGAGGATTTTGAGCAGGACACCTGCTTATTAATGGGAAGAGAAGGTATCTTCCTGATTTATTTATGTGTAGGCCAGACCTGATGCTTCTCTCTCTCTCGCTCTCTCTTTCCATCCTTCCTTCTTTCCTATAAATGGATGGCTATATTGCATGCACTATCCTCTTTCCTTAAAAACTCAGAGCCATGTTTACCTGCTGACTTTATTCAGCACGTGGGAATTGACACCATGGAGAAACACTCCATTTCTTTCAAATTTGGAAGCACTGTACATGCAAAAATCTCATGACTACTGTTTTAGTTCTAGTACAAAAAGTAGTAGTTAATTTGAAAGCTTTTTTTATTTTTTAAAATGTTTTGTTTATTTTTGAGAGAGATAGAGAGGGAGAGCACAAGCTGGGGGAGGGGCAGAGAGAGAGAGAGGGAGACACGGAATCCGAAGCAGGCTCCAGGCTCCGAGCTGTCAGCACAGAGCCCAACGCGGGGCTTGAACTCGCAAACCGTGAGATCATGACCTGAGCTGAAGTCAGACGCTTACCAGACTGAGACATCCAGGTGCCCCCAAACCATTTTTTAATTGACTGCCCTTTGCTCTCTGTGTATGCATTGGTGAATGCCTGGCACGTAGTACGTGTTCACCACACGAGTGATGGCAATGAAATTGTACCACGGTTCTGCCATCCCAGTGGCAAGGTGCACGCTTTCTGTAAAACCGGAGATGATGCCATTCTGGCACTTTCATCAATTCCAGACGATTCATACTGGTGAAAACCTTTCACTCCTTGTTTGTAAAATATTTAAGTGAAGAGCCTTCTTAGGGACGTAAAAAAAGTATGATCTAGCACGGTACGTACCTCAATGTCTTCTCAATAATGTGAATTCTGCCGAAACTTGTCTTTGCCTGTTTTTGTATCCATAAGGTGATCATTAGTTTTCATGAGTGCTGATCGTGTGCCTGGTGCCCTCCGCTCTATGTCGATGTCATTTGCTCCTTCCCAGGAACTCCACGGGGTCAGTTCTGTTAATATCTCCTTCACGGACACAGTACTGGGGCTTTTACGTGAAGTAAATGGCCTCCCCCGTGTCTTATAGCCCGAGAGTGGAAGAGCTGTCTTGCAGCCCAAGCTCATATTCATTTCTCTTTACTTCCTCAGTAAGTTTATGATAGAAACTATGTGCTGTTCCTTTACTTCCCTATTAAATTTTGGTCAGAAGTAAATTCTCAATGATTTGCCTCTAATCGTCTACAAATTCAACACGTATTTATTGAATATCGACTGATGGCAAGGCATTGTGCTGGAGACTTGAATGTAGAGATGTAGAGGGCTTATAAAAGGGCAAGGACTGGGGCCCTCCCTGCAAGGCCTTTATATTCTAGAAGGGAACTGGAGATGGTATGGAAATTATACACATGCAAGGCAAAATGAAGTTAGACAGAAGCTAACTTCTTGAACATTATACTATGTGCCAGGAACTATGCATACCTTATTTGCATGTTCTCATTTAACTTTCTGAAGAAGGAATCAGAGACTCAGATTCCTTAATAATTTTCCCATGGGGTGCCTGGGCGGCTCAGTCAGTTGAGCGTTGGACTCTTGATTTTGGCTCGGGTCATGATGCCAGGGTTGTGGGATCGAGCCCCGCGATGGGCTCCATGCTGAGAATAGAGTCTGCTTGGGGATTTTCTCTCCCTCCCGCCTCTCTCTATGCTCCTCTCCCCTGCTCGTGCTCTCTCTCTCTCTCTCTAAAAAAAAAAAAAATTAGAAAAAATAATTTGTCGAATGCACCATGTAGAAAGCAGGAGAAATCAACAAACTAGGGTTGGAAGCTTGGCCCTAACTCCTGCCTCAAGAAAAGATAGAAGTTAAAAGTAATGACAAGTCACTTGAATTTTAGGGCACGAGCAAAATCCTGCTTGAGGAAGAGGTGGCCTTTGGAATTGTTGAAGGAAGAGAAGACTGGGGAGGGGGTCAAGCAGACAGCGTATTGCAGTAGAGGGAGTAACAGTGTGAACAAAAGAAAGATTAGTGCTGGGGCTGTGTGTTTGAAGAATGGCACCTAGTCCATCGAATGGAGGATATGACATGTGTACCCGATGGGGGGAACGTGCTTGAGAAGGTGGAATGTGTTCCACTGAGAACTTTCTCTTGACAGGTGATGGGAAAATGAAGGTGTGGGCGGGTCAGTGATATAACCAGAGCTGAGTTTTAGGAAGGTTAACTTTATGAGCTTTAGAGTGACTCACAGCTGATGTCACTCCTGTTGTTCTGACCCCCAAGGTGCTTTTTCTCAGCTTTTCCTTCTCCCCAGCAGTGAAAGGAAGAAATCTCCAAAAACAAAGACAAATGCCATTCAAGGTATATATCCCCATTGCTTCCTCCTTTAAGAGCTTTTGCTTTTCTTCTTCAGTTAAAGTCAATTAAGAAACATTCTTCCTCAGAGAAAATGGCTAATGAATATATATTTAAAAAAGTAGATACACTGGTAGTGGAGAAATACTCATTAAAAGTAAATGAGTCAGCACCAAATTAGTTATGAATCTAAAAAGTGATAATACTCAGTGCTTGTGAAGATGCGGTGAGGTGGACACTAACATGCAGTGCTCAGAGGAGTGTGACTTGATGGACACGGTCTAAGAATTCCACTTGTAGGAATTCATGCAGAGGAAGTCACCCAAGATTAAGACAAAGATTTGTACCCAGAGAAGTTCACCACTAAATTCCTGAGAATAGTTAAAATTTTGAAAAAATTCTGATGCCCCATCTTAGCAGGAAGGGTAAAATAAGGTGCAGCCTGGGGTGCCTGGGTGGCTCAGGGGGTTAAGCGTCTGACTCTTGACTTCAGCTCAGGTCATCATCTCATGGTTTGTGAGTTCAAGCCACACATCGGGCTCTGCACTGACAGCACGGAGCCTGCCTGGGATTCTCTCTCTCCCTCTCTCTCTGCCCGTCCCCTGCTCGCTCTCTCTCTCTTGCGCAAAATAAATTTAAAAAAATAATGTGCTGACATATAATATTAAACAATATAATGATACCTACAATGAAACTTAACTCAAAAATAATTTTGATTATGTGCTAGAACCTCTCTCTCTCTCTCTCTCTCTCTTTCCAAGTTGGGCATTGCAGGGAAAGCTAACCCCCCTTGTTTTCCTGCACCAGTTTCTTTCTTCTCCCTCTGTCTCCCCAGAGATAACCACTATTTTGAGTTTGAAATGTGTCCATTCAGAGCTTCACAAAAATACTTTCCATGTGTGCTTAGCAAATACACATTATTTTGGCTTGTGCTTTTTTTTCCCCCCTGGTAACTAGACTATATGTCTTATCCTGCATCTTGCTTTATAATGTGCCTTTTAATTATGTGGGAGAATCCTTGCAGCATACCAACTGAGAGGAGGAAGAGAGGGTATTATACAAACAGCATGAGCTCAAATATGTACAACTGATCTCATGCTTAGAAGAGAGGCTAGAAGGAGAATATGCCAAAAATACTGGCAGTCTATCGTCTGGGAGAGGGATTTGGAGAGACTGCTCTTTTCTTCTTTATGTTTTTCTGGGTTTTTTTCCCCTTCAGATTCAGCACATATTAATTTGACAACCAGAATAAAGTTATAAAAAAAAACATGTAGAATGGCTCAAAAATGTCCCTTTACCTGTGAAACACCAGCCCTCCCCCCTCCTGCATTCCCAGAGAAGTGTTTTTCCACTTTATTCTCCAGAAGAGGGGCCCTCCCTTTCCCTTCAGTTCTCTCCCTGTGCCTTGGAGGTGGTGACAGAGATTTGTCAGCCTTTTGTCTAAAGCAGCTGTAACATCTTTGCAGCAAGAATTTCAAATAGCCACGCTCTGCCACACTGAGCAGAACATTCCGAAATAGAAATCGCTACGCAAGAACGCTTAGCGTTTGACCAACCTGGTAAGTAGTTTCACAAAACATCATTGCCTGGTCCCCAGTCAAGGCAGAGGGGGCTTATATTATGAGAAAGCACCTGTGTACGCGTCCGCATATCACCAGCCTTCTTCTACTGGTGACAGCATCGGGACCCTGCCCGTGAGCCACATGTATTCCTAGCGTCCAGGACAATGTGTGATGAAAACTGTCCTCAGGGACCAAGGTGATTTGTAAAAGTCTACTGTCTTTTGGTTGTTTTTCTTTTTGAAAATAATGTAAAAATAACTTTAGGCTTTTTCCTCCTTATTATAAAGGACTATATGTTTGTGTTTTAAAGTAGAAGACACAGATAACTGAAAGGAAGAAAACAGAATGCCCGTACACACTCAGATTTGGTGCGTAGAACACTCTTCCTTTCTAAATGCCATTAGCCACTAAAACCAGGTGGCCCCTCAGAGAAATGGCTGATTCCAAGGCTGGGGCATAGAAGGTACAAGATTAGCCTGAAACACCTTGTTGTGCCAGAAAGAAAAGCCAGAAGGAAATGCCCAAAAAAAAAACAAAACAAAACAAAAAACAAAGAAAAAAAAAAAGAAAAAGAAAAAGTACATGGGACATGTGAAAAGGCTCAAGAGCCAGCGTGAATGGGCTCCTACTGGTCAAACCTAGACCATTTTGAGCATCACGATAAATATAGACAGTAATGGCCGGTAACCTGTTGAATCAAATAAGCCTTTACAGCCCGTTTTGATAATAAGCAAATAACTTAGGAGGAGCTCTTCCTTACAATTAATGTAGCAGAAATGATTACATCAGAACAATCACCCTTTGTCACTATATTATGTAGTAAAAATGGGGTCAAGATTCATCAGTGGATTCTACACAGGAGCTAGGGAAGAAGTCTGATAAGGAATGGGAAATTTACACAGTCTCAAAGTGTCCTCCAAGAAATTACTTGTTAGTTACAAAAGGAGAAATAAAAACTGCACTGTGAAGAAGGCACAAGTGACAAGAAAGTGATGAAAGTTAGTATCACCACCAAGGGACAGACAGACGTCATGGGTCTCTAGATGTGATACCCTGAGAAGGACACAATATCGCTTATGCAGTTTTCCAACCAAAAGTGTATAACCTGAATGAAATCATAAGGAAACATCAGACAACCTAAATCGAGGAGCATCCTATGAAATACAGGCCTGTGGAGCACCTGGGTGGCTCAGTCGGTTAAGCGTCCAACTTCAGCTGAGGTCGTGATCTCATTGTTCATGAGTTCGAGCCCCGCACCAGGCTCTGTGCTGACAGCTCAGAGCCTGGATGGAGGTTGCTTCGGATTCTGCGTCTCCTTTTTTTGCCCTCCCTCGCTCACACTCTGCCTGCCGCTCTCTCTCAGAAATAAGCATTAAAAAAAATTTTTTTTAAATACGAGCCTGTGTTCTAAAACACTGTCACTGATATGAAAGACAAAGAAAGTCTGCTGAACTGCTCCAGATAAAGACAAAAAGACGTGACGGCCAAAAGCGGTGCGCTGCCCTGAACTGGGTTCTGAACATGGAAAAAGAAGTTCCTGTAATGGATCTAATGAGGATAATTGATTAGGTTGCAGGATGGACAGTAGCTCAGAAGAAAGTATTGTATCAATCTCCCGTGTCTGGAATTTGCTTTTGGCCTGTGGCTTTCTAAGAGAATATCCTTGTTCGTAAGAAATGAATATAAAATACTAACAGTTAAAGGGACATGCTATAGGTAACCTACCCTCAACTGTTTCATAAAAAATTTTGTGAGCACAAATATAGGAGACCAGCTGGAGGGAGAAAAAGAAATGCACAAGAAGGGTATACAAGTGTTCTGTGTACCACTCTTGCAAATTTTCTGTAAGTAAGAAATGATTTCAAAATAAGCTTATAAGTAAATAATTAAGGAAGGGGCGCTTAGCTGGCTCAGTTAATAGGGCACGTGACTCTTGATCTCAGGGTCATGAGTTCAAACCCCATAATGGGCACAGAGCCTACTTTAAAAAGAATTAAAAAAAAAAAAAAAAGTATTTCCAAATAGGGGCGCCTGGGTGGCTCAGTCGGTTGAACATCCAACTTCGGCTCAGGTCATGACCTTGCAGTTCGTGAGTTCGAGCCCGGTGTCGGGCTCTGTGCTGACAGCTCAGAGCCTGGAGCCCGCTTCGGATTCTGTGTCTCCCTCTCTCTCTGCCCCTTCTCTGTTCACGCTTTCTCTCTCTCTCTCTCTCTCTCTCTCTCTCTCTCTCTCTCTTTCTCTCTCAAAAATAAACACTTAAAAAATATTTTAGAAAGTATTTCCAAATAACCAAATAAAAAAATAACATTGGAATTGCTGTTTTTAGGAGTAATTAACTCAGCTGTGAAAAAAGAACAGCTCTAATCTTATTAGTGTCAGGTGATCCTCACATACACTAGGGGGGCTATCAATCCAGAGTGTTTTTCAAACAAAAATGGAATCAGATTGAAGCTAAATTTTGTTAGCAAAGCAAAATCTCACAAATGGCTTTTATCCATACACATAAATACCCATAATTTGTAATTAACCATAATTATTAGCAGTTTTATCATTATCTTGTGTTATTCAATTGCATAAAAGTGCCTTCATTTATTTAATTGATAGCTGCCAAATACAGGTTGCTTTCAGTTTTCCCAACTACAACTGATAACGTACTTCATCAGATCAAAGGATACACCACTTATAAGAGACATGACCATTATTTTATGTACAACTAAAGAAAGAAAAATGTATCCCAATATGCGAGATGTTAGAAAATCTGCATTTAGGATTTGTGAAATAAGTACTTTTTCTTAAACGCCTAGAACTGTGGTCTGACAGCTCAGATTCAGGTCAGAAAATGAGGTTGCCTGGGGCCCTGCGCGATTAGGCAAGTTGCATGACCTTCCAGGATGATTCAAAAAATTCTTTGGGGGTTTATTCAGAACCTAAGAGTCATTATTAAAAGGAAGATAATAATGCCTTTCCCGGCCAACTTGTTTTTCACTTTTACTATTGTTTACTAAACACTAATGTTCTGTGTCATTCACGGTGTCTGCCCAGGAGGATTTTGCAGTTTAATGGGAGAGAGGAACAAATAATTGTTCTGCCCTGAAGATCAGGTATGGCCAAGGGAGAGACAGAAGGGGAGCAGGGGGCACGGGGAGGGAGGGCAGCGAGGGGGAGACACTTGATCTTGTGGGATTTATTCACGGAGCAAATATTTATTCATCTTTAACTATGCTTTGGACCGTGCTAGATGCTGGCGTTGAGCAGGTATTTTGGGGACATACGTGGGAAGGGGCATCCCAGGCAGTGGGAGCAGTGATGCAAAGCAATGCAAGCATTAAGAGTCTGGTGTATTCATGGGGCGCCTGGGTGGTTCAGTTGGTTAAGCGTCCCACTTCAGCTCAGGTCATGATCTCACAGTTGGTGAGTTCGAGCCCCACATCAGGCTCTGTGCTGACAATTCAGAGCCTGGAGCCTGCTTCGCATTCTGTGTCTCCCCCTTTCTCTCTGCCCCTCCCCGAATTAAGCTCTCTCTCTCTCTCTCTCTCAAAAATTAACAATAAAATTTAAAAAAAGATTTTTTTAAAGAGTCTGGGGTATTTGTGGAACAGAGATTGTTCTGGAGAATGTGGGGAGCTGCAGAAGATGAGACAAAAGGCAGGATGTCATTGACCCCATTTGGCCAGTGAGAAAACAGGTTCAGAGGGTACACAGTGTTGTAGGGTCCCACAGCTAAAGAGTGATGGGTCGTGTTGGATGCATCTGTTCTGGGCTCTCTCCCCCATGGTGGGCTCCTTAAGAGAAGGAGGCACATTTTTTTCTCCTAAGTGCCTCGCCCAGCGAGGTTCCATCCTAGATGTTCAAGATGTGTTTGTTGAATGAATAAGGCAGTGAACTACACAGGGCTCCTGGAACGGTTTACATAAGTTCTTTTCAGAACTAGGTGTTTCCTAGATGCCTACACTGCTCAGTTCAGGGCCCTGCCTTGCCTGGATTATGCAAGGAGGTGGCTTTACTGGTCTGGCCACTCTCACTTGGACCCCCTGCCAGGCCTCAGAGAAGGGCAACCTGAGTTGGAGGGACAGACAGTCAGACAGTCCTTCTCAGGGCCTCAGGGTAAGCCCAGGCAGGCCAGTTCCTGGAACCGCCCTTCCTGCTGGGACCTCCCTGGGGCTGGGACTCTGGAGAGCTGGTCTAACTGTAGGCAAATCTTGTTTCCAAGGCAATCTGCTGAATGAGAAGGATGAGTAAGGGCGTAATGAACTGTAAAAGGCTGCAGAAACACGGGGGATTGCCATTTGGTATTACTCCTAATTTCGTGGAAAGATAGTTCTAAGAGGGACCTTAGTAATCACATCATCTGTCCCCTGCCCTCGTTTCCCAGATGAGGACAATGAAGCCCAGAGAGGGGAAGGGACTTGGCCAAAGTCATGTGGTGGGCAAGAAGCTTTGCAGGAGCCATGCAGTGGAAGGGAGAAGAACTTGCCAGTAGGTGGGTAAAAGCCTCCCTGAGCACTAACAAGTCTTACCTGAGAGCCCTTCCTGGAGCTGAGAAGCCAGCGGTGAAGACAGAATGTAAAACACAGGCCGTCGGCCACTGCAAACGCAGCTCTGGGTCCTGGGGTAGGCGGTGTTGCCCTTGTTGGCAAGGAAGGGCAGGAGGGTGGCAAGCAGGGGAGGAGGGAGGTCTTGACCACCAGGCAGAGGGCTTCGGAGTTTCTTTGGGAAAGTGACATGCACACGGACACAGCTCCCCATGGAGCTGGAACAGTGACGGGCAGGAAAGCGCTCGAGGAAGATCTCATTGGGCATCCTGTGGCTTCTCTGCCTGTGTCCTTTTTTGCACCCCTGCATCTCTGGTGGCGGCTCCCTGTGTCTGCCCCAGGCAAGGGAAACCCTCCTGGAAGAGCACTTCTAGGGAATTGAGGCGTCAACCGAAGTCGCCTGGTGAGCCAGAAAAGCGGCCACAACAGCCTGATTCAGAGCAGGTCTGGGCCTCAGTGTCCTCATCTGTACATCGGGCAGCTCCTTCCAGCTCACGCAGATTCGAATGGCTGAGGTTCTGAAGAGTCACCCTGGCACGGGTTGCCACTTCCTGGGTAGCGCCTCTCCCATCCTCAGAGCCCTCCTTCCGCCCTGCAGCACCCCCCCCCCCCCCCCCCCCCCTTCAACAGGCTCCCGCCTCCTATCCACCTGAGTCCCGCTTGCCTCAGCTGTCCTTCATCGACGTGCAAGATTTCCCCGCCCTCTGGGCCCCTCGCAAAGCCCCCCCCACTGGAGAACACGTAGCCCCTACTGGAGGTCTAATCAAAGCATTATTGCCTCTCCTAAGTTACCTGTTTAAGGTTTGCCGGAGTCCGTCTGTAGACGTGGCTTACGGCCAGGGGGTGACTCTCCCGGTGGGAACACTGGAGAGGAGCTAGGGAGGACAGGCTGACCTACAATGTGCCCCACATCTGCTTTTGTATCGCTGCCTTGATTCCAACATAAAGGATGACACGGAAACAGAGGAGGGACTCATTTTTATAGAGCTTCGGGGTTCTCCAAGGCATTGTTGTCTAATTCAGTCCTGTCGCCAGCGCTGTGAGTCAGGTCTGGCAGAGCCGTGCAGCCAGGCCAGGCAGCGTGGAGGCAGGTGAGACAGACAGTGGGGCCGCCATCCGGGCCTTGCCCCTCACTAGCTGCCGATGTGGGGCAAGTTTCTCGGCCTCTCTGATCCTCAGTTATCTCCTCTACAAAGGGAGGGTGATGATGTTAATAACAGCCTGTACTTCACGGGGTTATTACATGAAATGACTCAGGATGTGTGATGCACATTCTGAGGACTAGGAAAGCGGTCACCATTAGCACTCTGATTCTACCTGTCCCCGTGCGTGTCCCAGTGGTCCCGCTGGCTGGGGCCAGGTAAGAAGGCTGTAGACACCCCCTGCGTGTCTGCTCGGTGAGCCCTCCAGCCTTGGTTCCTTTACCCACGGGGGCAGGTGGCATGCCCAGCAGCCACGCTGGACTGACTCACAGGATTGAAGCAGGGGCAGCTACGTGACCCAAGCAGGGCCAATCAGATCCTGTCTGGGACCATGGTATTTTCTGGAACAGCCATTCTTGTAAGCCTGGGCAGACTTGTAACCCCTCTGTCTGGTCTCCTTGTCTGCACAAGGGTGCTATCCAACAAAATCTGACCTAGCTACCACGTCTATGGTTCCATGACACCCTTGGGAGGGAGTGGCCTGGGGTTATCCGCATTATCATTGCACTCCTGCCTCTATACCTTCCACTAACTCTAGGGTTTAGGATAGCTATTTGTCTCCTTTAAACCTTACTTCTTCATCTATAAAATGAAAAAAGTACCAATCCCACAGGACTGTCGCGATGGTCAAGTGCAGTGGTGTGCTGGTAAATGCTTAACAAGCAACTCCGGGTCGGGAGCGAGGACGGGGGGCGGGAGGACTCTTCAATTTGTAGCGTTTGCTAATTTCCATGGTGCAAATATGCACTGCCCCCTGCCACAGATGATATCCAAGATACCAGTGTAACACCTTTGAACGTGGAATTGGAAGAGATGTGCACCATTATACAGTATTTCCATGGTACAGATACAATAGACCTAACTTGAACCTAGATAATAGTTAAAGGTAGTAAAATAATTTAGAAATACGTGAATGGTGAGTTTTTATTACAGTCGTTTTTAATGCAATTTCTTTAATGGGGCGTTTACAGAATCAAATTTTTAGTGATCGCCGCGTTTAGTAACCAGCTTACAAAATTCTTGAAAATTTAACAATTGGCTTTCAAAAGCCGGTCCGAGCTGGTTCCACATTCTGTGGATGAGCTAAAGCTCACACCAGGCTCAGGACAAAACCCAGCACGTCAAAGTGCTCACTATATGATAACCTGTGGGATTCTTGTCATTCATTTTTATTATGCAATTTATGACCGAAGGGGGAAAATCAGGGGGGAAAAAACACATTTTAAAGCCATTATTTATGGGTTTAGGGTCACTATGTTTAATTAAGCAACACAGACTTGAGGTTTATGTGACGTGATTTACTCATAAAATGACTGTGCTTGGCATAAAGTCAAAACTGAGACCAGAAAAAGAACTGAAAAAATGTCAGTTAAAAAGTTTATGAAACTTTGGATTTATTGTGGTATTGCATGTGGTAGCAGGAAGCCGGAGGCAGGTCCTCACTGGGGACGGAGATGTGAGGGAGGGATACTGTGGAAACAATGCATTGCTATCGGAACTTTGTGTTAGATGCTTTTGCCCAACTGTAGGCTAATGTAAGTGTTCAGAGCATGTTTAAAGTAGGCTGTGCTAAGCTAAGATGTTGGGTAGGTTAAGTGTATTACATGCACTTATTTATTTTTTTTTTTAAATGTTTATTTATTTTTGAGAGAGAGAGAGAGGGAGAGGGAGACACAGAATCTGAAGCAGGCTCCACGTTCTGAGCTGTCAGCATAGGGCCCCATGTGGGGCTCGAACTCACCAGCCGTGAGATCACGACCTGAGCTGAAATCTGAGGCTTAACGGACTAAGCCAGCCAGGTGCCCCTACACGCATTTTTTGACGTGGATAGTTTCAACTTACAATGGGTTTACCGGGGCAAAAGCCCATCCTAAATTGAGGACGAGCTGTATTTGCAAAGGTGTGGGCAGGGTTAGGAAAACAACCAGCGAGGACTGTGAAGTGCCCTGGAGGAGGAACAGCCATGTGACCTAACGTGCCCTACGCCTGAAGGGGCTGGCTGGGTGGAGACAAGTGCCTGGAGAAGGCCACGTCACAGGAGCCAACACCTGCCCCAGCAGAGCACCTCGCTCTCTGGCTTCTCTTTCCCCCCACCTTCTGGATCTCCTGACAGTGCTTCCTATTGGCCAAACCCAATTAGAAGCCAGAGGGCAAGCACACCAGTGATGCCCATCCTACAGATGAGCCTCCATGGACCCAGAGCTGAGCCAAGGGAAGCAGAGAGTCGATCTGGAGATGCAAATACAAAGCGTCCATCACAATATTCCAGGACACAAATCACACATGTTAGGATGGATGTTAGCAGGGGACAGGGAAGGGAATAAGGATGTGGAGTGTGAAGGAAGATCCTAAAACCAGTTCTTTGCCCTGATGTCGAGGATAATCATGTCCTGAACAGAGGTGCATAATTAACCCTCAGCTCCTGAGATCTCAAAGAGAAGGCAAGTCTGATATTTGCTGGAAAAGCAGCAACCACACCAAAAGAAGTCTTTGGAAAACACCCTTTCCCTTTGTACTGTTTGAGATGAAATCCAGGCCTTCCCATGTGAACTTAGGGCTGGAGAGAGAATTGACTGCTTGTGTGAAAGAATGGGTTGGTCACAGGAAGGGGCCCAGGGCGAGGACTGTGTGATGAAAAACAAAAGCAGAAATGTGTGTGTAGGCAGAAGAATGGGTCTCAGGAGTATTTTTAAAAATCTATGTTTGTTGGTAAAGAGGAAGAGAAGATACGTAGACAATTAGGAAGGGATGATATTTTTCTGATAAAAAAAATGTACATACGTGCAAAGAAAAATGCCTGGCAGGCAATATACCAAAATACGAATGGTGGGCGTCTTTGGGTGGGGGTAGTGGGTAGTTTTCATGTATTTTGTTTGCTTTCATGTGTTTTATAGTTTTCGTAAAGTAAACCTACATTATTATGCAATGAGGAAGGAACTAAGTTAAAAAAGTAATAATATCTTCGCATAACATAAACAGCTAAAAATTGGGATTAATGATATATCTGAAAACTGCCGCATTTCTTCCCTTCGTTCACCTTCTCCTCCCTCCTCAGACTCCACGTTCTGTACGTGACTTACACAGGAACGGATTGATCCCGTCATTTGCAATGGAAAGTAGGGAGAGGCCCTGTTCTTGGCTGGAACCAAGAAGGTTATCAAGAGATTAAATTTTAACCACTGCTTGGGAACATTCTTTACCTTCTACCAAGAGGCCGAGCGGGGATCAAAAAGTAATCCTTCTTGGAATTTGGCGCTTATCTTGATTTCTTGGGGCAGCCATAACAATTGCCACAGACCAGGAGGCTTAAAACAACGAGAATGTATTATCTCACAGTTTTAGAGGCAAGAAGTCAGAAATCAAGGTGCTGACAAGGTTGGTTCCTTCTGGAGACCACGAGGGATAATCTGTTCTATGGTTTCTCTCAGCTTCCAGTGGTTCCCGGCAGTCTTTGGCATTCCTTGACTCGTAGCTACACCACTCTATTCTCTGATTCCATGTCACATGGACTTCTCCATGTGTTGGTGTGGCCAAGCCTCTCTCTCATAAGGACACCAGTCCATGGATTTAGGGACCACCCTATCCAGCATGACTTCACGTAACTTGATTACATCTGCAAAGACCGTATTTCCACATAAGGTCACGGTCACAGGTACTGGGGCTTAGGACCTCAACATATCTTCTTGTGCGGGGGGGGGGGGGACACAATTCAATCCAACCCACCACAATACCATTTGCCAAAACTTATTTTCCTTAGAGAAAATTCATACTTAAGAATTTTCCTGATGAAATAATCCTAAACGCTTAAAACTTATTGAAGCATCGTAGAATACAGGGAAGTGGAAAACTCGCGTTCAGCTCCATGAATTGTCACAAAGTGACACACTCGTGTGATGACATAGACCAAGAAGCAGAACATGACCTTTCCTGCAGAAGTTTCCCTCTTGTCCCCTCCCTTGTTCCTCACTCCCCGCACCACGGATGCAATTTCCTATTTTTGAACTTACGAAACATGAAACAATGCAGTCTACTTTCTTGTGTCTGGATTCTTCCATTCAACGTTGTGTTTGTGAGATTCATCCACGTGGGGTGTAGCAACAGTCCGTTCAATTCTAATTGCTCCACGGATTCCATTATACGACTCTTCCGTTGACTGACTCTACTGTGGGTGGGTATTTGGGTTGTTTCTGTTCTGGCTTTTGCTCTTTTCGGCAGTGCTGTGTCGATACTCTCGTACGTGTCTTCTGGTAGACAGACACGCATATGTTGACTACATGCCGGGAGGAGAACTACCGAGTCACAGGCAGTGTCTGCTCAGCTGTAGTAGATACTGCCGAAGACTTTCAAGCTCATTATCAGTTTACCGTTTCTCCAACAGCGTGTGGCATTCGAAGTGCTCCATGTTTTCACCAACACTTGGTATTTCCTTTTTAATTTTAACCATTGTGCTGGATGTGGATATCTTTTAAAATAAGAAATTTGGAGGCGCCTGGGTGACTCAGTCGGTCGAGCGTCCGGCTCTCGGTTTTGGCTCAGGTCTGATCTCACAATTCGTGGGATCGAGCCCCGTGTCTGGCTCTGTGCTGCCAGTGAGGAGCCTGCTTGGGATTCTCTCTCGCTCTCTCTCTTTCCCTGCCCCTCTCCTGCTCACATACTCTTTCTTTCTCTCTCTCAAAATAAGTAAGTAAACCTGAAAAATAAGATATTTAATGCAGCACTGTTCACACGAACAAAGAAAACAAAAACTGGAAAAGATCAAATGACATGAAAAGATGCTTTTGATACATTAAGTTAAAACAAAGTTATAAGATTCTATGAACCTATTTCAAAAGAGAGAGAGAGAAATGGAAAGAAATCTGTACATCTCTCTCTTCCTCACCTTCTGTCTACACATACCCTTAACGTGTCTGACCCCTCTGCCTATAGTGCTTCTCCTGCAACTCTCTCCATGGATGCCCATTGCAGTTCTTCAGGCCTCATTTTACTTCCCTGTTCCCAGGAAGTCCCTCTCTGATCACCCATTTTAGAACAGTCGCCATCTGATCTTCCTCTGAGAGCCCAGTTCTTTTCCTTCACAGCAATTAACAAGTTTCTAAGTATATACAATGTTGTGTTTACCTTCCCCGTAAATGCAAGAACCATGGGTGCTCTGGCTTTGGGGCTCTACTTATAGCACATGTTTGGACCAGACATTCATAGGGATCACATTCTAGCAGGGATGAGAGAGACAAATGACAGGATTATAGATGGTAGTAAATCCTTCAAAGGAAATAAAATTAATGATGACTGGGGGGGAAGGCCATGCTGAGAAGAGGGAGTTAAGATCTGAACGGATGATAAGAATCCAGTCCTGCAAAGATGTGGGGGAGATGATTTCAAGCAGAGGGTAGGGCAAGTGCAAAGGCCCTGGGGCGGTTTGGCTAGACGGCACTGAGGGGACCAGGTCAGGTAGATGATGTCAGAGAGGAAGTCATGAGTGAGATGATGAAAACCCTGGTAGGCTATGCGAAGGAGTTTGGATTTGGTTTTTGTAAACGCAGTGGTAAGCCAGTGGAGAGTTTTAAGCAGAAAAGTGACTTGATCTAATTTATATCTTTTAAAAGATTCATCTGGCTGTTCCATGAGTTCTTAGGGCATAAGAATAGAGGCATGAGCTAGGAGGCTATTTCTTTGGTCTCAGAGAGATACCAATGGCTGGGATCAGGATGGGAACAGTGCAGATGGACAAAGCAAGTGAACTCAAGTCATAATGTGCCTGCTGTACCACCAAGACTTGTTGATAGATTACGTGTGGTTTATGAAGAAAGAGAGGCATCAGCCATGACTATTAGGAGCCAAGTTACTGGGTGATGATAGAGAAGCAAGTTTTGGGGAGAAAATGAAAAGTTTTGCGTATGCTCATTTTATAATGAACTTTAAGATGTCTAAGTGGAGATATCTACAAGCTGAACGGATATGCGGGCCTGAACTCAGGGGGAGGGACTGGGGCCATCAAGAAGGACTTGGTCCTCAGGATGGTGGATAGTATCTGCAGCCATGGGAGCAGAAGGGAACGTAGGAAGAGAGCACGGAAGGGCCCAAATAGGGAGCCCAACACTGACTGAGCCCAGGGCTCTTCAACATTCACAAATCAATCAGAGGAAAAGCAAAGTCTCAGCAAAGGCGACTGAGAAGGAGCTTGGCTTTCTATGATGGAAAAACTCACAGTGTCTGGCATTATGAAAGCCCAGGAAGAAAATGTTAGAGGCAGAGGATGGTCTGCTATCTATCAGACCACAGGGTCTGGCACCTAGTAAATAGTCAATTATCTTAGTTTGTTACCAGTTACAATTGCCCAACTGTGTCAATTGCTTCTGAGAATTAATTGGAGTTCAGTGAGAATGAGGAGCGGACCCTTGCGTTTGGCAAGCTGAGGTTGTCACTACCTTGATAAGAGCAGGTTTATTTGGTTGCGGTTGGGGTGGGAATGGAAGCCTGTTGAGAGCTGTAAAGAAAGGCTTGGAGTAGGAAGCAAGTGACTAACTTCTTATACGTGTGCAAATTATAATGTATGTCACACTGGTTTCCACACCTGTCTCCCCTCCTACTCAGGCGGCTTACTATGCTTTATTCATCTGCATATTCCCAATGTGTATCACAGCATCCCTGATGCATAGTAGATACTCACTAAATCGTTGAAATGCATTTAAAGACAATCCTGGGTCCAACTTCCAGACCAGCCAGGTGCTACGTGTATAGCCTGGGCACATCCCTTAAGCTCTTGTGGCTTCGTCTGTTAAGTGTAAAAATGGAATAAATGGGGCGAGCAATGTCAGCCTCCCAGGGTTATTGTGAAGATCAAATAAAATAGCAAATGTGACACCATAGTGCTTTGGGAACCGCAGCTCACCAGACAAACCTGGGTTGGGGTTATTATGAGCGGATGACAGAGAATCCGCCAGACTCCAGCTCTCTGAGGCACCTGGCACATTGTCCCCTGAAATTTCACTTGCAAAATCAATTCAAATTGGCTCCAATACAGACACTTCCTCATGAACTGAAAGTCAGCCAAAAGACACAGAACAAAGAGCCGCAGTAATTGTTAGCATCTCACACAACAGGGCTGTGTTTACCGGAGATGCTGGTTTTAGGATCAACCTTCTCGAAGGAGGTCTTTATACATCGATTGGGAAGTTCCACCAGGCAGAATCTTAATGGCACTCCCCAGGGAAACAAAACTGAAGGGATTTGCCATCACCCTTTAGAACCAGGAATTTACATGGGGCATCCAAGTAGCTCAGTCAATGAAGCACCTGACTCTTGATTCTGGCTCAGGTCATGATGTCATGGTTGGTGAGATCGAGCCCCATGTCGGACTCTGCGCTGACGGCACAGAGCCTGCTTGAAATTCTGTCTCCCCATCTCTCTCTGCCCCTCCCCCACTCACCTTCCTCCCTCTGTCTCTCTCTCAAAATAAATAAATAAGCATTTAAAAAAAAGAACCAGGAATCTACAAATGGATTTTAAGGGCTGAAGTCTGTTAATCTGCTTTCCTCTTTCAGCTTTAGCTGTGGGGAGGCTGCATGGACCAGGGGCTGCCCAGGCAATGACGGTTGTGAGGAAGGCAGCAGTCTCCCCCATTTCATCTTCTGAGTGGGCATCACTCTCGTGTTCATCATTGCCATTATCAGAGCAACATAGATTTTCTGGAATCCAGGTCCTTCCTCTGGGTTAGATGCTTTACAAACACTGTCTTGTTTGCTCTTTGCCACCACCCCATGACATCAGGTCAATGATCATTCCCATTTTATCAAGAAAGGAAATGGAGGTGCAGGAAAGTGAAATCTGGACCATATTGCCAATAGAAGAAGTGGTCGAGTTTGGATTCAAACTCAAGCCTTTGTGTTCCAAAGCCTGAGTTCATGCCACTTGTGTAAACCACCTCTTAGGGGAGGTTGTTTGGGCTCTTCAAGGCTGCCAAGATGACTCTGAACCTGAGCTCCTGGCTGACTCTGCTCAGGGAGATGGTGATTCTGAGTCCTCTCAACACACATACACGTACACACACATCCCCCTCATCATCTAAGACCCAGATGAAGAACTGGCTTCCTATGGCTCAGCCTCATCTGGGCTACAGTTTAAGCTTGACCATTCTTTCCTGTCCACAAGTGCCCAACAGCCCTATTTCCCAAAGGAAGGCCCAGGTGGGGGTTTGTGGTCATGCAGTATGGCGCCTTTGATTGAGTGGAGTATCTCCATCGAGTCATGGAATCGTTTGCACAACCCTCTTGGGCTCATTTGCTAATGAGAGTTCTGTGGGTAAAGCTGGCATTTAGAATGTTATAGACTTTCTCCAGTCCAGAATTACAGAACCGAAACATTCATTGGAGCCTACATGCCTGTGTTCACGTGTTGTCTCCGTCACTTACAACCATGTGGCCTTGGGCACCGGTAACAAACTAAGATAATTGAGTATTTACTAGGTGCCAGACCCTATTCAAAATGCATTTCCGTAATGTCAATTCTGAGATACAGGTTTTGTTATTCTCATTCCCATTTTATAAAGGAGGCAACTGAGGCACAAAGCGGTTAAGGGACTTGCCTAAGGTCATATGGCTAATTGTGAAGGGGAGGAATGAGGATCAGGGCAGAGGCTATGGGGCCAGAACCCACCCTCTCTGCTACCATCCGACACTGCCCCACTCACTTATGCCTCTTTGAACCCTGGTTTGGGCACCTAGCAAATGGAGGTAATCACATATTCTTCGCAGGGGGTGAGGTGCACAGCTGGATTTAGAACCCCATTTGTGAGGGTCCCTAGTCTTGCTTCAATCTCACCACCATTAATGGAAGTCATCTTTTAAAATGCAAATCTGACTGGAGCTGTGGGCCCCAGATCATATCACGTTTGAATAGATTAGTATGTTTCTTTACGGTTGTGTTCTTTCACCGAGGGAGAGAGGAGAACACCAGGCCAAAACGATGTATGAGTTTCCTTTGTTGTAACAAATTACCACCAACTGGGTGGCTTAAAAGAAAGAAAATTACTCTTCCACCGTTCTGGGGCTAGAAGTCCAAAAGCAAGGTGTGGGCAGGGCCGTGATCTCTCTGAAGGCTCTGGGGAAGAATCCTCCCCTGTCTTCTCCAGCTGCTGATGGTTGCTGTCACTTCTTGGTGTCCCCTGGCTTTGCGCAGCCTAATTCTAATCTCTGCTTCTGACTTCACATGGCTCTTTTCCCTCTGTATGTTTGTATCTAAGTTTCCCTCTTCTTACAAGGACACCAGTCATTGGATCAGAGGTGACTCTAATCCAGTATTCCCTCTTCTTGAGTACATCTGCAAAGATCCTATTTCCAGATAAGGTCCCATTCCAAGGTTCCAGGTGGACGTGAATTTGGGGGACACTATTCAATCCAGAACACAAGGAGGCAGAGACTGCAGAATAAATAGCAGGGAAGTGCGTGCTGGCAGGAAAGGGAAGTCTGTCTGCTCTGCCTCTGTGCCTGGACAGCAGTCCAGCTCTGTACTCATTTCACCCTCTGAGGGCCCATCTTGTCATCTGTAAGATGACAGGGTTGGTTGGTCTCTAAGGTCACAGCCACCTCTACATTTCTCATTTCCTAGGTGAACAAGCCAGCCTCATTTGGGGGCCATGAAGGGCCTTGGTGGTCTGGAAGACAAGGTACAAACAAAATCCCATAATGACAGGTTTCCCATTCTAGATGAGTCTACAGTCAACAAACACCTCCTCCAACACCGTGCCAGAACTTTCAGTGGCCACATCGGACCTGTTCTTGGTCCAGATGAGACACAGCTGATGGCCTCCCAGAAACAACCCAGGAGAAGGCTCCAGAGGGATAGAATCGTAAAGAGATTGAGACTTGGCCTGGGAGGAAGGGTAAGAATGAGCAGTGTAAGTGAGGAAGATCCCAAATAGGTTAAAAGCTGGACCCCCCACCCCCCCACCCTCCAAAAGAGGTTTTAGATCTGTGAGAGGTTGACCTTTGAAGGTCAGCTTGCTCAGAGTGCTAGGCAATGTACTGGGACCTTATATGTTCTCATTTAATCTTCAAAATAAGTCATTGCAAGGCAAGTACTGTTCTCCTTATGTATATATGTATGTTTGTACATATATATGTATTGAATGTGAATTCTGTGAGGACCAAACAAAATACACTGAGTAGCTTCGAATTTGAGGCTTCCAACGTTGACACTAAAGTACATGAATCCAAAAAACCAGACAGCAATATACCCAAATTATACAATTATTAGCATAATTTTGAATATTTAGATTTTTTCTTTACACCTTTTTGATTCTAAGTTCTCTTCATGTATTTCTTTTTATAATCAGAAAACTATGACCTTCCCATATGATTTTTTTTTTTTTTAAACAATTTCGGAACCTTTTTATCTCCTCAGTTAGAAGTTGTGAAAACGAGGGTCCAGACCGTGACTTACAGGGGGCCGCACTGTTGGGAAATAGCAGGGCCAGGAATCCAGACTCAGGAGGGGCCGATTCCCGGGCCTGGTCAGGGTCAGGCTTGGGTGTGAAGGTCTGTTCGGGGTTCAGGGCTTTGTCTGTGTTTTAGGCCCTGGGCTCCCTCCTTCCCGCCCGCAGCGCACGCGTCTGTGGGCCTCGCCGCCTCCGGCCCCTGTGAGGACAGTCAGTTATTTGTCCCAAAGCCAAGGACAGGCTATCAAGGGCTCAGACTCATTTTACTTCCTGAGCAGGGAAGGGGCCTTGCTCGGTGGAAACCGTCCGTTCCAGGGGATGAATTCAACTGCCAGCCCTAGTTGGCAGCGGGAAGGCGGGCAGGGGCCTGGCAGGCAGAGGATGCAGGCCTGGTTCCAAAAGGGCTTTTGTCTGAGGCCGGGCCCCAGGCCAGAGTGACATTCTTCGGCGGAGGCTGCCAGGCCACCACTGAGTGGGACACCTGCGGGGCAGGCGGGGAGAGAAAACAGGAGACCCGTCTTTCTTCCAGAGAAGAGAGAGCCCGGAGGGCAGAATCTGCTGTTTGGGGGCCCCTGGGGTGCCGAGACCAGGCCAGCAGGTGCTTCAGGATTGAGGAGAGAAGCCCAGACCCCGGACTGTTCCACTGCCCAGACACGGGGACTCGCAATTTTTCAGCTTTTGTTATGATTGAGGAACATCCCAGCGAGAGGAAAGAAATCCACTCCTTCGTTGACTGGTTTCTTCTAACGATCCCGAGGTCACAGACCTCTCTAGTGGGAAGAAATCTCCTGTTTCAGGAGTCTCCTGTTGTAACTCCCCACTCAGTGCACACACGTCACTACGGGGAGTAGATGCTACGGGTGGGGAGCTCTGGTCCCCTCCGCAGCGTCAGTGCACGGGTCCCCCAGGTGCTGTGAGTGCTGATGCTCACAGCTGCCTCATTCTGTGCAGAACTATCCTCCATCAGGAACCATCTTATCTGGGACGTTACCATTCCCCCCATTCCCAGCCCCTTGAGGCCAATTACTGCCAGAAGGGCCTCAAGGAGATACCGAGTCTACGGAGCAGTTCGTGCTCCAAAGTCCCCCCACAGAATCAGGCTGAAGCTAGACTTTGCTCCTGGCTTCACTCCTCTTTTTGACCCACCAACGATCAGACCAACTGGCTCTCTCTGCCGATCCCACCGGCTTCAAATATTGACACTTTTAAAAATTATTATTACGCCATCCCCTCGATAGTTTCCTTACTTGGTAACTCAAATGGAAGCTCGATACGGTCGACAGGCTTGGAAGGCATGTGTTTCCGAGCGTTGGCTCGAACAGGGACACAGGAAGCGAATTTTCATGTGGTGTCACTATCTGTCATCCTGTGATTACTCACCAGGGCCGCCTCCCTTCTCCACCTCCTCTGGACCCACACAACCCATGAAGAGAAAAACGGATGGTGTCTTGGCGGGGAAGAACCTTCACTAGTCCCCAGCTGGGCTGGGGAATGGGCATTAGCTGCCACACATATTTTGAGCCTGGATATTCTGCCAGACACAGCCCATTAGCCACCCTGGCCATTACCCATTCAGGTCATCCTTCTGTTCCTTCCTTCATTTATTCCTTCCGCATTTATTCATTTTGTGCCCATCCAGCGCTAAGCGCTGCACGCGTACAATATCGTGCTCTCCCAGTGACCATGAGGTAGGTGCTATTACAATCTTTATGGTCATATCTTAGTGACTAGGGATGTAGATCACCTAACTGTCCTGTTGTTGTGCGAGGAGAGGATGGACTCTACATGTCTGACTCTCTCGAACCAGCGTTTTTCACCATCGTGCCATTGCTACTATCCTACCAAAGATGGTTTATTGGGGAGTAGTCTTCGACTGTTTGGATCTTCCTTTCCACCAACAATTCTTGCGTGTAGGGGGGTGGACGGTGAGGATTAAGGGTGAGATGAAGATAGGTGTGTGGTAAACAACTTGTTCATAGTCACGTAGCTAGACACAGCCAGGTCTCAGCCCAAGATCTAGCTGACTGTAGAGAGCACCCAGCCCAAGTTCTCTACCGTGCCAAGCTGCGCCATTAGCCCGTGGCTGTGCTCACCCAATTAACTGGTCTTTTTCAAACAGCCACTGCATGCCAGGCATTGTGTGGGGTACAAAAGTCCATTGCTTTCGCCTCAAGATGGTATAGATTTTGAAGTATAGTTTTATGTTCCACAACTCCCTGGGGGGTCAGGTGGGGCAGTTTAGAGAGAGGAAGTTCCAGACTCTGGCAGGAGAAAGAGCCTCTGCCCAGGGCTTCCATGCAGGGTTGAGCACGTTGTCCACTGCACGGCTCTGGTATGGACTGGACACTTTGTAGGAAGTGTGAGTAGCATCCGTACAAACGTGAATGGCAGCCGTATATCTGCTTTACAGACAAAGCATCGAGGAAAGTCAGGAAAAGCATTGCGAAGCCAAACATCCACACACCAAAATGTATCTTGGGAGCTGGCTCTAGACACTGTGGACACCTCTTGTCTCTACTCACCAAGAGTATTGAAGTTCATTTATTAGGGGAAACAAAGCCAAGAAAAGGTAATAACACAAAGCAGCACAGAGCAGCAGGCAATCTTGCCTCTGCTTCCACCCCGGGGACATTTGTCCACACCCGGGGACATTTTTGGTTGTCATAAAAGAGGGTGGAGGGGTATGCTATTGACATCTAATGGGTACACCCCACAATGTACAGGACAGGGCGTAAGAGAAAGGGTGTTGACCCAGAGTTAGAAGATCAGGGCTGCGGGACGGCTCGGCCACTGACCAAGTCTTCTTGGTTTGGGTTCGAGTCCTTTGTGTGCATCCTCTGTGCTTCAAGCCCCTGGATCAAGGCTCATCTTCTCTAGGCATGAGTTTCAGCCTGAACTCCGAGCAATCAGATGTTTCAGTTTGTCCCCCAAATGCTCATCCTCCTCTGGACAGCCCTTTTGGATCTGGCTCAGCCCCGTCCTCTGGCTCTGTCCCTACATAGCTCCTGAAAAATGAGATGATATATTAAAACCCTAAGGTCTTATTGGTGCCCTGAACTTAAACCATGTCTTCTTGGTTTGGTTGTATGGCCCAGGCCCACCTTGGGGGTGGGGGACACTGTGCAGGTCTCATTTCCCTGGTGGTCTTGTGGGTAAAAGGAAAATGTCTTAGGCTAGTTTTTCCCAGAAGCAGATCCCGAGTGTAACTGATTTGAGTGTAACTGATTCATCAGGGAAATACTCCCAGGAGAAACAAGTAAGGGGTTGGAGGAAGCAGAACAGGGAAGAGGAAGAAGGTAGGCCAGGGTGCGATTTCAGCCAAAGTCCCAGCTTCACCCTGATCCCACAGGGACCTCTGGAGCAGAAACTATACCTCAGGGTCTGTCCCAACTCAGATCAAAGCAACTGTGCCCTTGTACCACCACACCTGCCCATTGCCTGAGGCCAATGCTGTGAGCAAAGTCACAGGTGTCATCAGTTACCATGCAAAAGTGGAGGCAGACACATCTCTAGCTGGTCCAAGAGATTTGGGGGTTCTAGATGGGGACCAGTGGCATCCACCACAGTTTCTATACTGTTATTTTCTCTCTATTCCAAGAAGTGATCGCCAAGAAATCTTCGAAAAGGAAGGGGAGAATTTAGTTCACTGACATTTCTTTGGCCAAATCCAAGTCGTTGACCTCCAGTCTTCCTTCTAAATTCTAGATTCGGACTGACCCAGATGGCTTCCTCTTTCATTTCAATACTGGCCTGGACAAGACCCAGTTAAATTGATTTGCAGCAGAAACAAACCAACACAAAAAGTTAAGCCAAATGGAAATGATTTTTGCATAATCTGGTTTTTATTTGTCTGGATATCAACACATCTGCTTCTCTTGAAATCTGGGTAATCGAGGGTTGATTATATGACAGTCCCATCAGTGAATCTTTGTTGAATGTTCTGAAAGGCAACTTTCACTTCCTCCTCAAAAGGATAGCCTCTCTCCACTTACTGCAAACGGCTGATGTAGGATGCTCTGTGTTTGAATAATAAAGAAGGCATAGCAGTGTAAGCATGAACAATTTTTTAGGTTAAGAAACAGAAAATACCATATAGATAGCCCATTAGAATTTAACTTTTAAACGCGTAAGTACAATCTGTAACTTGCTCATCAAACACAAAGTAACACCGCAAAGTGCCAAATTTTATACCAGTGGTTTGCAGTCAGGTGTAATTTTGCCCCTCAGGGGACATTGGCACCACTGGGGACATTTTTTGGTAGCCACGGGTCATGGGGAGGAGTCAGTAGATATCCAACTGGCATCTAATGCGTAGAGACCCGCAATGCCACCGAATATCCCGTCATGCACAGGGCAACCCCCACTGTGAAGAATTACCCAGCTGCAAATGTCAACAGTGCTGAGGTTGAGACACCCTAATCTAGGTTTGTTTTATTTTGTGTGCATTTTGCATTGACTCTATATCTAGGCCTACTTTCAATAGTTTCGAACTTTCAAAATCCCAGTGTTTAAGGGGCGCCTGGGTGGCTCAGTCGGTTAAGCGGCCGACTTCGGCTCAGGTCACGATCTCCTGGCCCGTGAGTTCGAGCCCCGCGTCGGGCTCTGTGCTGACGGCTCAGAGCCTGGAGCCTGTTTCCGATTCTGTGTCTCCCTCTCTCTCTGCCCCTCCCTTGATCGTGCTCTGTCTCTCTCTGTCTCAAAAATAAATAAATGTTAAAAAAAAAACTGTTTACAAAATCCCAGTGTTTAAATACTTTTGAGCACAAATTGAGGGTAAGATGGTGCTCTGTATGAAGTTTCTGGTGTTGCTGACTTCGTGAAATAATGACACACTCACCATGTTGAATTCCCTCTGAGTTTTCCGAGTTCCAGCATCATGGCATGTGACCAGGACAGCGACGCGGGACGTACGCTCAGTAGGAGGTCCTGTGCTTGGCGTTAATGCTCTGCAGTGACTGTCTTGAAATTCACAATCATTTTGCCTTCGAATTTGTGTTTTAGTGGCAGACTCTGACGAGATGATGTTACATACACTGGGGTTTGGAGCCTCAGCTCACCTGGGGCCCCCCTCCTGCCACTCCCACCTGCCTGGGATGTGGATGGGTTCTCTGCCGCCAGCTCCTCCACCCTCACCCAGGGACCACTGCTGCCCTTCGTCTGGCAGGGGCTGTGTGGGCTGTGTGCACTCCATGCACCAAGTCAGGAGGCAGGACCCCGGGCTCCCAGGAGGGTCTGCAATGCCCCAGAAGTATCCCCATGCTCGAGGAATGCAACACTAAAGAGCAAATAGAAAACACCATGTGTTATGGACTGAATATTTGTGTCTTCACAAAATCTGTATGTTGAAGTCCTAACTCCCAATGCGATGGTATTTGGAGGTGGGGCCTTTGACGGATAACCCGGTTTGGACGAGGTCTTGAGGGTAAGGGCCCATGTTGGGATTAGTGACCCCCATAAAAGGAAGAGAAGCTAGAGCCCTTTCTCTCTCTCTACCTGGTGAGGACACAGCGAGAAGGCAGCTCTCTGCAAACCAGGAAGAGGGCTCCCACCAGAAACCCCATCTGCCACCACCTCGATCTTGAATTTCTCAGCTTCCAGAACTGTGAGAAAATAAGTTTCCGCCATGTAAGCCTCCCAGTCTACGGAATTTTGTTATGGCAGCCTGAGCTAAGACAGCATGATGGGTTGAGAGAGACAGAGTGGAAGAAAGAAAAAAAAAAAAATGCTTTTCTTCCTGCTTTTTTTCCCGCCCTCACGCTTTTTTTTTTTTTTCCATTTTGCACTGGTTCCCACAAATTACGTAGCTGGCCCTGTCTAGAACAGGTGGCCACTGCTCTTTCTTCGTAAGCAAAACCTTCCTAGTGGATGTCCGAGGCTTCGCCTTTGTTCTGGAGAGAAGAAGTCTTCCCACAGCAGCGTATAACCAAATCTTTTCTGGAGGAAGCTTCAGACCAGATCCCTGACCCATCCAAAATATCGTCGAACTGCTTAATACCCCAAATCATTCAATAAAAATATAAAGGTATAACAGTAATTAGCTTGGGTTCTCTTTCACATAGTTGTGTGCGATTGGGAGACTTAGAATCTGGTGGGCTTCTGGTTCTTCTGTGGTTGCCTTTGGCATCTCTGGACCAGGCCTTGTGTGCCTTGGGGAGATCTTCCTCGCGTGGCGCTTGGTGGATTGACTACTGGAGGACACGGAGCTCATGGGAACAGCCGTATTGTGCCCGTCTGCTGATCATGTTTGTAGATGGTAGGATGACCTCTTGTATTTGTTTTCATTATCACCTTCCTCCTGGGGGTGGGTTTGTGGGGTCAAGACACAGAACATCTGCCCTCCTGTGGTCACTGGGGCTACTGATGTTTATCAAAAGCTCCTGACGGTTGTTGAAGGGCTACCTTGGCGTTGATGGCGGCGGGCAATGGTGCTGTGGTATTTTCTAGCTTAAGTTCCTGAAGTGCGGTAAGAGGGTAGGGCTCTCTGCCCAAGCAAAGACATGGGCTCAGTCCTGACCGATCCCAGAACATGAACTGTCGACTCTGTGCTCCTCCATTCCTGTTAACGCTCCCCGCTGGCCTCCAGGGCCCAGGTGTGAGAGGATTCAAGCGCCCCCCGCCCCCCTGCGCCGGCCCCTCTGTCTGTCTCAGGTCCTGTGAGGCCACCCAGCTAAGGGATAAAATAGGGACTGAATCCCACCCTGTCTCTGCTTCCCAAGCGTTGGTCTGGCCTCTCCACCCAAAAGTGTGGGTGCTTTCGTCAAGTTCATCTGCCCACAAAGGCCATCTTTACCTTTCACTCTTTGCACAAAGTCACTGAATAGACAAGTGTCTGTTGATTTGTTTTTTCTGCCAGCCTATCTTTGACTTCCAGCTGGTTATTGTCTACCCTTGGGTGCTCAGGGCCACCCACTCCCAGCAGGACACTCCTACCCAAAAGCCACACCCTTGACCCTTAAAGCCAAGTGGATCCCACTGCTTTCCCAAAATGTGGCCCAGGAACCACCTGTGTCAGAATAATTTGAGAGGTTGTTAAAAACGAAAATTTCTGGGTCTTTTCCGGATGGCTGGAGGCAGATTCTCTGAGGGTGGGGCTTGGTAATCTGCATTTTAACAAGTACCACAGGGCATTTGTCTTTCAAGGATTCAGCAGTCCTCTTCAGTTCTTCCTGCTGACTGTCACCTCCCTTTGGTGAGAAGCAGATTCCGCACACCAAAGCCTTCGCTAGCTGCTCTGAACCCTTGCTCTTGCCTACCAAACCCTTTGGATCCTGTTAACTCTAGAACTTTACTTCCAAGTCCCCTCTGGCCTTGCCAATGTCTTGGTCACCAAGAGATTCAGTTCACGGTCCCCATCTCCGTGACACCCTCAGAGTGCACCTTCATCCTGAGTGTGGAAGCCCGCGCGGGGCATGGGAGACACTGTCTGGAGGTTTCTGTCCCCTTCTTAGTGTGGTTCCTTTGCTGTCTCTGGTCCAGGCCTGTCCAGAGCCTGTGGTTAGGGAAAGTAATGTTCTGGGTTTCTGGTTTATAGATTTTAGGAACTATAGGGGAAACCTCAATTCTCATATATGAGTCATTCAGTGTAAATGTTAGGGCTAAAAATACCTTTTTTTTTTTTTTTTTTTTTTTAAGCAAGTTAAGAAAGCCAACAGTAAAATGTTGGGTGTTTATATCTTTATGTTAAATATGTCATTGGATAGCATCCACTGAAGCCTCAGGGTTGAATTGTTCTTCTCCAGGGAAAATGATTTAATTATTATAATAGTCATCATGGTAATAACTAACATACTGTTTTATAGGTTACTTACATTGCATTTCATTTGATCCTCACAGAATACTGATGGCTAATAGTTACTCTGTGCCAGGCACTGCTCTATGACTTTTATGGATGTTAATTCCTTACCAACACAGGGAAGTGAATTAATCTGTCCCAAGTCACACTGTTGTGAGTAGCTTAGGCAAGATTGGCATCCAGCTTCAAAGTCTGAATGTTTAATCGTAAAGATATAACTGTATCATATGAACTCAGGAAAGGTAGGTTTTAATATTTCTATTTTACGTACGAAGGACCTGAATATGGAACAGGTGGAGTGACTTATCTGGGTGAATCATTGTCACCTTTTTAAGATGGTGGCTCAAGATGTTTAAGGCACATCACCTAAGTTTTAGTGACCACGCTCTTAAGGCCAGTGGAGAAATGCCTAGGAGATTGAAGGGGGCCTGAGAGTGGGCCTGGAAATCCTGGTGGTAGCGTCCAAAGCCAAGGAAGCCCCATTTCTTGCTAATTTGGCTGCCATTTTGATGCATTCCTAAACATCCATTGAGAATTAATTCATTTCACACTAATGCATATGTTTTTAAACAAGGTGTTGTGCTAGGCATGGAGGGTACTGAGATGAGTAAGTCACAGCTTTGGCTTCAAGATGCTCAGGGTTTAATGGGACAGAGAGAGAGAGAGAGAGAGACAAAGTCAGGTAATGGTAAACAATGTTTATATGCTGTGTGAGAACTATAAAGGGTATTGAGGGATCATATATGAGCGGGTGTGAGGAGTCCGAGATAAGGGAGGAGTTGGGTGAACAATATTAAGGGGAAATTTTCTTTTTAATTTTTTTAAACATTTATTTTAGAGAGAGAGAGAGAGAGAGAGAGAGAGAGAGAGCATGAGCGGGGGAGGGGCAGAGAGGGAGGGAGACACAGAATCCGAAGCAGCTTCCAGGCTCTGAGCCGTCAGCACAGAGCCCAATGCAGGGCTCGAACTCACGAACTGCGAGATCATGACCTAAGCCAAAGTCAGATGCTCAACAGACCCAGCCACCCAGGCGCCCCTAAGAGGAAATTTTCTAACAAAGTGGCATGTAAAGCAAAAAGGGTGAATAGCAGTTTTTCCAAACAAAAAGGGGGCTTCTGTTCGCTAGGTAATTGTTTATGATCTACCAATTCTCCTTGCCAAGAATAACTGGAGAGTCTAGATATAAATCAAACAAAAACCAAAAACAGCTGCTTGAAAGGATTGGCACACAACCGAGGCAAGCATGACTTGAGAGACCAAGATGATAGACCGAAGGGGGCGGCAAAGGAGTGAGTGATATTCTACACCAGTTTTCCCTCAAGCCATTTGCCATTTATCAGGAAAAATGTTAAGTCAATTACAAGGTGACAGAAGCCTAAAAACCTGAGCATGATTTTTGGCAATCTCAAGATACTAGAGGAATTCAAATTCTACCAAAAAGATAAGGCCCTGGTCAATGGATCAGACTCACAAGGGCACCGCTGAAATTCCTTGTCCTGGGAGTAAGACAGTTTCTCAAATATTCAATTTCCGATTGGATTAAGCTGAATTGCCCCTATAGGAACTACATCTAAGAAGAAAAGTAAAGCCTCTCTAGAGAAATATAACATCATCAAGATTCTGTATAATTTTTCAAGACAATGCCAAGCCTTTAATAAAGAGCTATGAGATTTATTTTTTGAGTTTATTTATTTTGAGAGGGAGAGAGCATGAGCTGGAGAGAGGCAGAAAGAGTAAGGGAGAGAAAGAATCCCAAGCAGGCTCTGCACTGTTGGCACAGAGCCCTACGTGGGGCTTGAAGTCACGAACTGTGAGATCATGACCTGAGATGAAATCAAGAGTCAGACGCTTAACCTGCCGAGCCACCCAGGCTCCCCCGCCAAAACCAGGTATTTTTTATATCTGGTGTAATGCTAAGTGAAACAAGTCAGTCAGAGAAAGGCAGATACCATACGATTTTGCTGATGTGTGGAATTTAAGAAACAAAGGAGCAAAGGGAATAAAAAAGAAAAAGAGACAAATCAAGAAATAGGCTCCTAACTATAGACAGCACACTGATTGTTGCCAGAGTGAAGGTGGGTGCAGGGTGGGTGAGATAAGTGATGGGGGTTCAGGAGGGCACTTGTCCTGATGAGCACCAGCTGATGCATGGAAATGTCAAATCACTATATTGTACACCTGAAACTAATATAACACTGTATGTTAGCTTACTGGAATTAAAATAAAAACATTGAAAAATTACCAGATATTATAATAAAAGAAAACCAAAAGATCAAAACTCAAAAGAAAAAAAAAATCAGACAATAAAAATAGACCCACAGATGATCCAGACTCTGAAGTTAACAAACGTAATCTTTAAAATAACTATGATTAAGAGATCAGTGACACAGTGAGGAATTAGATCTATAGGGAAAAAATCAAATTGAAAATGTAGAACTGAAAAATCCAGCTACTGAAATTTGGAATTTAGAAATTTAGAAATTTAGATAGGTTCGACAGCAGATTTCATATGACAGGGGAGAGCATTTATAAACCTGAAGAGAGGACAGTGGGAAATATCCAGACTTAAGCACAGAGGAAAACTATGTAAACTACAAGAAACAAACAAAACAACATATTGACCTGACGAAAGGGTCTAAAATGCCAACAATTTAAGTGCCAAAACAAGGGAGAAAATAGGGCGAAGAAATAGTTGAAGATGTCCATGCTGGATGATTCTCCAGGGCATTCAATTACTTCCAGTAGTCCATTACCCATTTGATCATCACAGCCATTGTGTGAAAGAGGTGCCAAAAAATATTATTCTATCCATTTTACAGATGAAGAAATGGAGCCTCAAAGAAACTATGGGTCTTGATTCAATTATTTTAAATGGAGCCATTCATTTACTCAGCAAACTTCTGTTGAATGACATCATTTGCAAACTTGTTACACAAAGCAATAAAGAGCTTAAGAAGTAGAAACTATGTGAGTAAATATAAGTGCTTTTCTCTTATTTTTAATTTTTTTTAAAAAGACAATTGTTTAAAACCAAAAAAATGTAGATTTCATAATACCTGTGGGAGCACCCGTATGACACCAATAAAACCCAAGAAAGGGGAGTGAAATGAAAGTGTACTCTTGTAAGCTCCTTATATTATACATGAAGTTTTATAACACTATTTAAAGACAGAATGTGTTAAGTCAAAGATGCATAATATAAATCCAAGAGCAGCCACTAACATACACTCAATAATCCAAAAGAAGTCAAGGAAAGAGGAAGAAAAGAACAAAGAACAGATGGAGTAAGTAGAATATGAGTAATAAGATGGCTGACTTAAATCCAGCTACGTCAATAATTACATTAAGAGTAATTGATCTAAACACTCGAACTGAAAGGCAGATGTTGTCGGACGTAGTTTTAAAAATTCATCAAAATGGCTAAAATAAGGGGCGCCTGGGTGGCTCAGTCGGTTAAGCGTCCGACTTCGGCTCAGGTCAGGATCTCGCGGTCCGTGAGCTCGAGCCCCGCGTCGGGCTCTGGGCTGGTGGCTCAGAGCCTGGAGCCTGCTTCCAATTCTGTGTCTCCCTCTCTCTCTGCCCCTCCCCCATTCATGCTCTGTCTCTCTCTGTCTCAAAAATAAATAAAGGTTAAAAAATTTAAAAAAAAATGGCTAAAATAATAAAAAAAAAACCCTGATAATCCCATGTGTAGACAAAAATAGGGAGCAACTAGAAATCTTATATATGGCTAGTGGGAGTGCAAATGGTACAACCACTTTGGAAAATTGTTAGGCAATATCTATTCAGGCAAAATATATGTATATCATATAATCTAGCAATTCTCAGCAGAAATGCATACCTATGTTCACCAAAAAACCGTGAAAGAATTGCTCATAGCAGCCCTTTTGTAACAACCAACACCTGGAAGCCGTTCGTATTTGCATCAACACTAGACTGGGTAAGTAAATTTGGTATATTTGTAGAATGGGATATTATAAGACAAGAAGAAGGAGAAACCTACTGCCATATGTGACAATGTTGGTGAATCTCAAAGTAATATTCAGTGAAATCAGACAAGAAGGGCATATACAGTATGATCCCATTTACATGACGCTCAAAATCAGTCAAAAGCAATCAAGATGGAGGGAAGGGAGGCTATTGGCGGTCTTCCAGGGGGTGGTGTCAGGAGAGGACAGGAGAGGCTTTGGAATGCAGATGACATTCAAATCCTTGATTTCCCCGGCAGTTACTGGAGTACGTCATTCCTGTAAAAATACATCAAGCTGTGCCACTTTGTGAAACTCACGTCACGTGTCAACAAAATAGTTCCTGTTGAGAAATAGAGGTGAGTGCCATTTCAGGGTAGAGAGATGGTGCAAGTGAAGGCATGGGGGAATGAATACTATGGGGTGTGGAAAATCACAGTAGCTCCATGTTGCTGGGCATAAAGCAGGAGGTAGGTTATAGCAGGGCTGGGGAAGGCTTGCAGTGAGCTGCTCGTGAAAGGTCTTGTCTACTCTGCTAAACGGTGTGGACTGTCCTTCTTCTTCTTCTTCCTCTTCCTCTTCTTCCTCCTCCTCTCCTCCTCCTCCTCCGCCTCCTTCTTTGTTTTAAGTTTATTTGAGAGGGAGAGAGAGAGAATCCCCAGCAGGTTCCGTGCTGCCAGTGCTGAGCCTGTCGCGGGGCTCCAACCCACAAACCGCGAGATCATGACCTGAGCCAAAACCAAGAGATGGAAGTTTAAACGACTGAGCCACTCAGGCGCCCCAAGTGTGGGCTGTCTTCTGAGGTCAGTTAGACACTGAAAGAGTCTAAGCAAGACGTACCATACTAATATTTGAAATTAAAAAATACTTCAAAAATTCCTAGTGTCAGTTGGTGAAGAGGGACTAAACCAGACATATGGAGACTAGTTAAGACGCCCTTGCAAAAATCCAGCTGAGAGATGAGGAAGAATTGAATCAGGACAGTGGTTGTGGGGATATACGGAGAACAGGACTTCCAACTACCAGGAGACGATATTAGTAAGACTTGATCGGGTGTGGGAGGTGCAGAAAAGCAGAGTTGAGCATGAGGCCTACATTTGTTAGCACAGATGACCACACGGCTGGTAGTTCTCCCGAGGGAGGCAGAGACAGTTCAGGAGTTCAGGGAAGGAAGGGGCAGAGGACTCCTTTGGTCTTTGACAGTTTGGACAGGTTTACAAATCCCCCAAGATGAGGGGGATTCTTTGAGAGTTATTTCGGGGTCCCTTGTTTCCTGGAATTGGTGACCGATTTAAATGCCAAGTCTCTGATGTCCTCTGCAACTGCTGTTTGGTTTTGTTGCCTTTTCTGGTCCTGATGCGCAGTCAACACACAAAGCCCCGGTTGTCAGGAGCAGATCCGGCAGCACCGATGCCCTGGGGTCTGAAAGACTTCATCTCGCTTTCGGCCGCCACTCCAGACAAAGGCTGTCTTATGCGCCATCTATTTCAGTCATTTTTATGAGTGCTGTGGAATATTTTCAAGCTATCCCTTTTAAGCATTATCTCTTGGCAGTTAAGAAAATAGATCCATTGCAAGCACAGGAGTTTCTGAAAAGGGGTTTAAAAATAGCTCAGCGCGCTCTTCAGCTGCAGCTATTGGGAAATTGAGCCCTTTGCTTGCACTTCTGCCGGTTTCCATTTCAACCCTGCAGCTGGAAATCGGTAGCTCTTCCTCTGTCAGGAACAGATGCAAAAGGAGGAAGGAATGGGCCAGGGCCTTCTCTTAACTTGGGGTCACATTGGACAATTTTTGGGTGCTGAGAGGCACTGGGGTAGTGGAGAGTGGGCGTATCAAACTTTGGGGTTTGAAAATGTCTGTTCAATATTCTGATATATTTTTATATCGGGCAAAGAGAAAAATAAGCCTATTGGTTTTGTCACGCAAATTATAAAAAGCAACTGGGGCAAAATCACTTGGCTGATAGAGATAAGTAGAAAACACTCTCACTAATGACAATGCTTTACTTGAATTTTTTCAACGAGTACCTATGACAAGACTAGAGGTAGCTGTTACCGCCATTCCCACCTGTAAGATGGGAACACTGGGTGGGGGGATTGTTGAGGGACCCTGCCTGAGGTTCAGGGAATGGGGTAGGGGTAGAGTTATAGCACAGACTCCAGAGCCCTGCTCTTGGCCGTTGTTCCATATTGCTCTTTAACTGGGAAGTGCAGGAAATTTTATCATTTCTCAAAAGGGGGCACGGATTTTTGTTAAGTTTATTTATTCTGAGAGAGAGAGAGAGACAGAGAGAGAGAGAGAGAGAGAGCAGGAGGGGCAGAGAGAGAGGGAGAGAAAATCCCAAGCAGGATCCACACCGTCAGCACAGAGCGGGTTGCGGGGCTCAAACTCACCAACTGTGAGCTCACGATCTGAGCTGGAACCAAGCCTCGGACGCTTAACCGACGGAGCCACCCAGGCGCCCCAGGGAGCGTGGAGGTTTAAAAGCAGAAAAACCCAAGAAGTGACATGAACAAATCTCTGTTCTAAGCCCCGTTCTGCATGACGTCACTCACTAGAAGTCTGCTGAATAAATGAAGGACTGGATCTTAAGTGAGTGAAGACACCTAGCCGCCTGGAGACTCCATTTCTTCATCCGTAAAATGGATACAATAGTATCTTTTGACAGCCTTCACAGGACAGCTGTGCAGATCAAGGGGGAGAACGACTACTGGAAGTAGTTTAATCCTCTGGAAAACCAGTCAGCACTTACCACGCACCCGGCATTGTGGTAGGTGCTGGGGATACGTCGGTGAACCAAGTAGACAAAATCCCTGCTTGCTCTTCTGTCGGGGGGAGACGGAAAATGAACAGGAAATCTAATAAGTAGGGAAGCCTTCTAAAGTGTATTACAATGGTATCTACGCTCCGGGGAGAAGGACTATGGGAAAAAGGAGAAGTGGGCAAGGGTATAGGTGGGGACAATTACTATTTAAAATCAGGTGCTCAGACTAGACCTCACTGGAAGGTGACACTGTGTGGACACTTTCAGGTGAAGGAGTTAGGTCTGCAGACTTGCCAGTGTGACAGGCGATGAGGCAGAGCGGTGCCTGCTGGGTCGCAGGCAGGGGGGGCTGGTGCCCACGAGCAAGGTAGCGGAGGGGGAAGGGGAGGTTACGGAGCTCATGGGGGGGCGGACGGTTTGGGGCCATGTACAGACGTGGACTTTCACTCTGGAAGAAATGGGGCCACCGGAGGGTGTGACCCCGAGGAGTGACACGGCCTGGCGTGTTTTAAAGGGATCACACGGGCTGCAGTGTGGAGAGTGGACGGAGGTGGTGAGGGTAGAAGCAAGAATACGAGACCAGTTAGAGGTTACCTCAGTCTTCCAGAAGTGGGGTCAGAAGGGTTGCCTTCTGCGTACATTTTGAAGCAAATACCGAGAGGATTTGACGGGGTGGAAGGAAAAGCCAGGGAGGGTGTGTTCCAGAATCCAAGCTAAGAAAATGGGCTGGTGAGCAGGATCGCTGACGGGTGTGCTGAAGGAAGAAGGCGAGGAGAGAAGCCAGAGGCAGAGAAGGCTCAGTTGGGTTTTGTTTTGTTTTGTTTTAACACTTTCAGCTGTGGTGAAATACACAGAACATAAAATTTACCAACTTGCCCGTGTTTACGTGAGTTTACCACTCAGTAAGGCTAGCCATATTCACACTGATGTGCAGCCAATCTTCAAAACTTTTTTCACCTTGAAAAACCCGCTGAACGGCAGCACCTTCCCACCCATCCCCTCACCCCCTGCCACCCACGATTCTACTTCCTCTATGAATCTGACCACTCTGAATAAGTCATATAATATTTTTTTTTCTTTTCCTATTGGCTCCTTTCCCTTAGCAGAAGGCCCTCAACTTTCACCCACGACAGCACGAATGAGAATTTCCTTCCTTTTAAGGCTGAATAATATTCCATTGTACGTCTATACCGCATCGGAGTCATTCATTTGCTGATGGACACTCGGGTCGTTTCCACCTTTCGGCTGTCGAGAGTAGTGCTACGAGGAGCACGGGCTGTGAATATCCCTTCAAGACCCTGCCTGCAATTCTTTTGGGCACATATGCAGAAGTGGAAGTGCTGAATGAGGCTGAGAAAAGTTCTGCTGCAAAGGGAAGCCTAAAAAATGTGGGGGAGTGGTTGGCAGCAGAAGTGAGATCATGAGAAGGTTTTTTGTTTTTGGTTTAAAGTAGGGGAGAAATCACAGCATGTTTTCATTTGATGGGACTGATCCCGTAGAGGGAGAAGAACTGAACACGGAAAATCACTGGGACAATGTTCTTGGGTAGGTGAGGGGGACTGGATCTCACGTATAAATGGAAAGACTGGCTCATTTTGAGAAGGCAGAATTTGCGGGCGCAGGTATACGAAGGGCGAATGGTTGATGGCTGGGAGACATGGAAGTCTTCCGATTGCTTCAGGGTTCTTAGCAAAGCAGAAAGCAAGATCGTCTACTGAAAGTAATATGCAAGTGATCGCGAGATCAGCTACCCGTCTTGAGGACTAGACACTATGCCAAAAGCCTTACTTCATTACCTGTAAACTTCTCAATTAGCCAGCAAAGCAATTATTATTATTTTTTAATCCTGATTTTACAGATGAAGGGACTAGAGGTTCAGAGAAGTGAAGAAACGTGCCAAAGACACACAACCAATCCACAGAAGCCCTTGCTTTCTACCCAGGTTTGCTTGACTCTGGAGCCCGACTGTTCCTGCTACCCAGCCCAAGGTGTTCACATTTCTCTAACACCTGTCCTGTCACGGAACCACAATATTAATCCTCAGAGACCAAGGTCTCCGGGACCCCTCCTCAAAGCATAGAAATGATGTTTTACCTGAAGTTCCATGCGGAATTGAGATGTGGGGGTGGAAAGATAATAAAAAGGGAACAACGGAAAAGGCAACAACACTATTCCTTTACAATGAAATAAGTTTAAGGTGAATGCGAGTGGCACAATTTTCCGTTCCCAATCCTGCTAGTTAGAACCTCGTAAATGCCAGGTGGCTAAGTGTCAGTGACCAGCCTGCTCTCTCCCTGTAATTATGCTTTGTATCAATTCCCCCAGTGCACTGGGAGGTAAATACCAGTATCACCTCCATCTTACAGATGAGAAACCTGAAATCCGGGTTGCCAAGAAAACGCCTTTGGAAAAGTCGCGGAGCTGCAACTCGAACCCAAGTCTCTCTAGCCCGGGGCTTGTGTCCTTAGGCTCTCCATCATTCTGGGGGGGCACTATCTGCCCACACCCCCACTTCAGACAGCGGGCTGTGGCTCCTCTACTCCTTCAGTCTCGGAATTCCGGTGACCAGACCAGGCGAGCTGTGCCCCTTTCCTGTCACCTGGGGTGGAGGAGTAAGTCAGGCTGTGAGGACCCCCAGCAGAGCCAGTTTGGCACGATCACAAGGGCTGTGCTGAATTTAGTTCATGAATCATAGCTGAAATCTTATTTTATGCAGTAGGGGCCATGGTTTGTCTTTATGGGGTTGCTCTGATGACTCTGGGTGAAAGTTTATGGCTGTTGAAGACCCTCAGAGAAGGTTCACGAGAGAAACCTTTGGAAAACATTAAGGTGACTCATTACAGCTTAAAGAGAGACCTTCTCTAAACAAATGATCTCACGTTTTTTCACTTCTAGATACCTCTTCTGCAGAAACATTGGCTCATCTCCCAGAGATTTGTATATAAGGAAGTTCATTGTGGCTATGACTGCAAAAGAAAAAGATGGGAAATAACCTGAATGTCTGAAGATAGACAAATGGCTAAATATATATTTGGTACGTCCATGCAGTGGAATACTATGGAAACATTGACAAGACGCCAAGGTTCTAGAAAGACAGTGGAAAGATCTCCAAGATATAAGGCTAAGTGGACAAAATATATGTAAATCTATTTATTTATAGATGGGATGGTATATAAATTGAGATTTTAAATAACATACCTATATTTATAATACATATCGTAATAAATCCGAGTATATTTAAAAAACTGATTACATGTTGTAAATGTATTCCTAAATGCATTGGAAAAGGTCTGGAAAGATTTGACATGCGTTTGTTAACATTGAACACTCCTGGAGGGAGGGAATGGGACTGGGGAAAAGATACAGAGCTACAAAAGGAAAATTTTAGAGGCTTTATAAATATAATTGGTCTTTAAAGTTTTTTTATAATTATGACAAGGTATTCATTTACTACTTGTATACCTAAATAACACTGTCAAATACTATGAAAAAAAGAGTAACAATTCCTAATGGTGAAATTTCAGGCACCACTATATAGGTTGTGTCCACTTTCACGGAGACCCAGGACTCCCCGGTTCTGTTGGTTCTATTGCTGCCTCTGACACTAGCTGTGTGATTTTGGGCAAGTCACTTTCTGTCTCTGAACCTGTTTCCTCTTGTAACGAAAAGATTGACCTAGAGTACAAATTGATAAAGCCTTTTTATTATTAACTTCCAAGCATCTGACCTCTCTTTGCAAGTACATTTTTAGAACATTTATTTATTTATTTTGAGAGAGAGCGTGCACTCATGGGATGGAGAGAGGCAGAGAGAGAAACAGAGAGAGAATCCCAAGCAGGCTCTGCTTAGTACGGAGCCCCAACACGGGACTCGATCCCACTACAGCGAGATCATGACCTGAGCCGATACCAAGAGTTGAACGCTTAACCGACTGAGCCACCCAGCTGCCCCAACAACCCAACCATTTGTGCCTCAGACTCATTTCGGTGCTAAGGTTTTCTGACTCTAGTTGAATGCAGTGAACCAAATCCACCAGAGCTGTGCCGCCTGCCTCTCAACCGGGTGGAGAATCACCAGGTGATTTTAAGTGACCCACAAAAGCTTACATGTAACAGTTGCCCTTGCAGTGTTTTCCTGAGTATTAAGCCCAGATGCTGGCAACTGCATGAGGGCTTAGGAACTTTGTGGGCTCCAAGGAGACCACTGCTGTTTCTAGAGAATTCTTTAAGGACCCCGGGTCTTTGGAAGAACCAACCATGAGTGATTTTCAGTGGAATCAGATCCCAGGTAATTATGCTCGGAGCCCTCCAGCCCCAACGTCAGCTCCTGACCCAGAGCTACAACTTTGGTGCTACAGCAAGACAAGGCCACCTGGAGAAAGGATGAAGGCAAGGGGAGGGGTCAGGTGCAACACACATCCCATTGTGAAATATGGGGAATGGTCATCAGTGTCCTTTCCCTGTTCTCAGAGGTGCCATCTGGACTTCTACGCCATTGGCTCCAGCCTCCTCAGCCTACAAGTGGCATGGTAAGGATCATTTTGTCTCTTTTAGGAGCAGGGCTAGATGCCCCATGATATTCTGCATCATCAGAGCCCACAGACTGTAAGGCAGACCGTCCATGTTCTTGAGTAATAATGAGCAGCACATCACCCAGAGTTAAAGCCTCAGCCCTGTGCTCATGGGATCCCATTTGCACCTGGCCCAGATAGATAAGACTCAAACTTAGAGGAGGTGGGGACAACAGGAGTTCAGTCTCTGAAGAGGGGAAAGACAGATGAGAGGGCCATTCAGGAGGATGGTCCTTCCTGGCTCAAGTCTTCTCCATGGACAGAAGCAGAAGGCTGGCAGCCAGTGTTCCACAGCTCCCTGACTTTCCCTGCCCATTTGCAGGGTGGAGAGCTGGGGACTTGGGTGAATGACCAGTTACAGCCCAAGTCCCCAATCCCCCCAAGGCACACCAGCCTGGGGGTCAGGAGACCTGGGTTCAAGTCCCAGTTGGGTCACTTTGTCATTGTAAAGCCAGTCACATGCCATCCCTGGTTCTGTTTCATTTTCTTAAAGGGTCTTGGATTAGATGTTTGCCCAGGTCCCTGCCAGCCTAAGAATGGCTCTAGCTCTAGACTATAGAGCCTTCTTGGGTTCCACATACTTGGTAAGAAGAAGGGAATGAGTTATAAAGGAGTGTGTGTACCCTGGGATCAGACTTCCTGAGCTTAAATCCTGACTCTCTTTTCCTTGCTGTGACTTTTAAAGGCTTTCCACATTGGAAAAAGGAAGGTAAGAATTTTAGTTACTTCCTAATGTTGTTTCAGGGAATGTAACAAAATCTGCGTAACTCAGCACCCGGCACAGTAAATGTTCAGTTCTCCTCAGCTTACGATGGTCCATTTCTCCAGCCTATTATGAGGCCAAGATCAACAGCAGGCAGTGGCTAAAATTATTTCTTGATAAAACACCATACCTCAACATATATTCAATTATACTACCAGCCAAATCATGACCCCCCCCCATAAAGTTCATTCATGCATTCAGTACTAATCCATCAATATTCATTGAATGTCTTAGGTGAGGTTTTCAGACTAAGGATGCAAAGACATCAGATCTTACTCTAGAGTTTACTCTGATATAATCTCAATATAGAACACACTATTGAGTAAGAGGTATTTGCTGAGCATTGATGGCATTCAGAGAACTGCCCCGCTGTCACTGGGGAATCCATATGACGGCTCATTTCTCACCCACGAGGGGTTTCGAACTTCGAAGGCGAGGAGAAGCACATGCTTGTGAAGCAACTGAGGTTTCAGGAACACCCTAGGTCCCCAGTGGGACCAATTTGCACACTCGTGACAGATGCTGAGCATTTGTATGTCAGGGACTGGGTCTAGAGTACTCCATGCAGCATCTCACTCAACCTCATAAAGTGGTCCTTAGCATTAACCCCATTTCACAGGTAAAGGCACTCGTCTCAGTGAGAGGAGGTAACTTGTCAAAGGTCACGTAGCTGGCAAGAGGCAGAGGTCTGTCTTGTCTCACCAGATCTCCCCGTGTCAGTCTGCTAAGGCTGCTGTGACAAAGCACCACAGGTGGGTGACTTAAACAACAGGAATTTACTGCCTCACAGTTCTGGAGGCTACAAGTCCAAGATGAAGGTGTGAGTAGGGTTGGTTCCTTCTCAGGGAGAATCTGTTCTGTGCCTCTCTCCTGGCTTCTGGTGGTTCCAGCAATCTTTGGTGTTCCCTGGCTTATAGATGTATCACCCCGATCTCTGCTTTTGTCTTCACATGACACTCTCTCTGCGTGTGTCTGTCTCTGTGTCCCAATTTCCCCTTTTTATAAGGATATAAGTCATATTGGAGTAGAGCCGACTCTAATGATTTCATTTTAACTTGATCATCTACCAAGACCCTAGTCCCAAGGAAGGTTATAATGACAGACACAGAGGGTTAGGACAACATCTTTCGGGGGAAACAGTTCAACCCATAACACTTACCTTCAAGGCTTTGGCATCCCTCACTGGCTGCTCTCCTTCCACTTCCTTCCAGAGACAGCTGCAGTTAGCCCAGAGCTGGATCTCCTCCTTGACATTCTAATTGGCCGATACCCAACTATATTTGTCATAGAGCCTCTGCTTGTTGAGGAAGGTCCCAGTGGTGCCAGCCACTCTCCCCACTGAAACGGACCAACTGGCACAAGAGGGGAGGGAGGTAAAGAAGGCAGGTCACTTTCTACACATGGAAGTGTAACTACAACAAGAGTGATCTAACATTGACTACTTATTGATCAATTATCGTACTCCAGGCACTGAGTTAAGTATTTTACATGTATAATCTATTTAGTCTGCAGAGCAACGCCCAAAAAGGCGTTACCCTATCATTTCCTAGATGGAAAAACCTGAGGCCCATACAGATTAGGTTCTTGTCCAAAGCCCTGACCCCAGGGCTTAATTAATCAACACAGTGTCAGGCATACAACAATTATGAAATATTAGCAAATATTATGTTAACTATTTTGTCTCCTTCCCATGGAGCTTTTGGGTTAAAATAACACCCCCTTTCCCTCCCTTCTATTCTGGTTGATTTGGAACCCTGCCCAGGCCCTATTAGTTCATACCCTGGGGCTGTGGATAAAGCTGGCGAGTTACAAGGCCAGTAGCCACAGGCAATTTGACCTTGGAACAAAGCTGGGCAAGACCACAGAAGAGGAAGTCTGTCCCGAAGGTCCACCCTGTGCAGTTTTCTCCCCGAGCTGCAGGACCTTCATGCACTCCAGTCCCTTGGGTGGGGTCTGAAGGGGGCCCAAGGTTTGTTCTGGAGGTTGCTCTTGACGTTGTCATAGAAAGCACCATTGTTTTAATTGTTTCAGAAAGTGGGCTAGGGCAGCCTTTCCCAGGGACTGCGTCCTTGGACAGAGACAGAGCAGAGGCCAGGAGCAGTAGAAGCAGGGCCAGGACTGGAAGGACGGAAGCCAGAGCCCCCCGCCTGCCTCTTGGTCTCGCTGATTGTTTTTCTTTCTATAAAAGTAATCCATGATTATTTTTCAAAAAACTATGAAAGTGTATAAAATAAAAAGCAACAGTTCTCACAATCCTAGCCATAGGCTTCCAAAATTCTGCTACTCACAAATAAACACGTGCATGTACCGTCAGTAAAAAGGATCATATCATTCTTTGTCTGCTTGTGCCACTTAGTGATATAGGAGCATATGTTCTGTCTATGCAGAATGACACTCTGCTTTGTGACTGTATAGGGCTTGATTGTTCCACTGTGTGGACAAAACACAATTTATTTAACTAGACCATCTAGATTTTTATATTGTTTCCCATTTGTCATTCTTACAAACAATATTGAAATAATTCTTGTATGTAAGTCTTTATCTTTTTTTTAAATTTTGTTTAATGTTTATTTTTGACAGAGAGAGAGAGAGAGAGAGAGAGAGAGAGACAGAGCATGAGTGGGGGAGGGGCAGAGAGAGAGGGAGACACAGAATCCGAAGCAGGCTCCTCCAGGCTCTGAGCTGTCAGCACAGAACCCGGAGTGGGGCTCAAACTCACAGACTGCGAGATCATGACCTGAGCCAAAGTCGGACGCTCAACCGACTGAGCCACCCAGGCGCCCCAATCTTTTTTTTTTTTTTTTAAATAGCCTCCATCCCCAGCATGAAGCCCAATGCAGAGCTTGAACCCACGACCCTAAGATCAAGACCTGAGCTGAGATCAAGAGTTGGACGCTTAACCAACGGAGTCACTCAGACGCCCCGTAAGTCTTGGTCTTCTTGCCCAATTATTTCATTGGGATTAATTTTTTTTTAATTTTAATTTTAATTTTTTTAATTTAATTTTAATTTTTTAATTTTTATTTTTTTAATTTTTATTTTTTTAATTTTATTTTTTATTTTTTAATGGGATTAATTTTTAACAAAATTAAAGTTGCAGGATCAAAGGGTAAACATATTTAAAGATGAAAAAATTTGATGTGTTATTTCCAGGCCGATCTCTGTAAGTGTTAGATTTAGTAACACCAACAGTATTTGAGACTGCCTGTTTCCTTTCATCCCCCCCCCCCCACCACACACACACACACACACACACAAGCATTATATCTTACAGGAAAAAAAAACGTACGTCTTGTTTCAAATTACATTTTCAAAAGTCATGAGTGAAGCTGACCATATTTTCATATTTTTTGGCTACCTGTATTTCCTTTTCTGTAGCTGTTGTTGCTCATGCTTCTCTCCCCGGGTGAGCTCATGTGATCCTGAGGAAATTATATCCTCAGCTTCTGGCTTTACCAAGACGATCTTTGCATTGTTGACTTTAATTGTCTGGAGAAAAGGGACCAGTGACCATGAAACTCGGGTCGGTTATTATCATTCCTTCATGAATCCGGGGCCGTTCATTCATCTACTCTTTCATTCGCTTGGAAATTATCCCTGTAGTAATCCGTTGCTCTGGTTTGCTCATTAATCATTTTTTCACGTAGTTATTGAGCACCTGCTGCCTTGGAAATGCCAGGTCCCCAGGGTAGGGGTGGAGGCGGGCACTCAGAGAGACTCAGTGGTAACTATTTCCCCTGCTGAAGGGGGAATCAGTCCTGTCCTTGGTGCTCCGGGAACTCCCAGCCAGTGAGGTGGTAGGGATGGCGGGAGAGGCTGTGATCTGGGAAGTCTTCCCAGAGGGGGTGTCAGAGGACGGGTGTGATTTAGGTATGGAGCAAGGGTCCCAGCAGGGAAGTAGAGCAAGGGAAGGGAGGGCGTAGTTTAGGAGAAGAAAATGCTACACACAGAGGCGAAGGTGGAGCCTTACGCTGGCGTGAGGGTGGCTGGACCAAGGATCTTCTTAAAGGCGATCAGCAGGAGATAACGTGGGGCTGGGGCAGCGGCGTGTGTCTGCTGGGCTAGCGCACGGGGACCTTCCTCTGCAACCACGGGGAGTGGGGTGAAGCAGAGCTGTGTTTGGAGAGGATTATTCTGGCAGCAGCACAGAGGAGGGATGGAGGGGAAGGGACAGAGGCAGGATTTCAGTTCAGGTTGTTGCAATAGAGGAGGATGAGGAGGGCCTGAGTTATCAGGGCAGCGCTCGGCCGGGAGCCTAGAGACCGGGGTCCCCTCCCCATTCCGCCTCTAGCTGGCGTATCAAGGGAGCTGCTTTCAGGAAGGTCAGAAGACTGTCTCTCAGAAAGCATGGGCCCAGCTCCGTGTCTTTCCACGAATCGCCAGCTCTTTGTGGAACAGCCACTGGTTTCAAGGTACTCTGCCAGGCGTGGGGGCAAACGGAGCGAGAAGACACCACGAAGGCAGCCGGGAGTGGAGGACGGCACAGAAAACCACCGGAGGAGAAGAAACGAGCTGTTCTCTTTGTTTCTACTCCATTCTTTTTGAGAGCTGCCAAGCAGTTCCATCTTACGGGTGCCCCATAATTTATTTACCTATTTTCTGATGAATGAGAAATTGCCAATTTTTGTTACAAACGATGTCACCATGGAGTTTTGTGCACTGAATCTTGAGTGTGGGTAAGAGTATTCCTGTAGGGCACTTTCTTGCGGCAGGAGGGTCTACGTACTGTAGATTTTGATACTTTTTGCTGAATTGCCCTTTGCACAGGAGCCTCCTTATTATTCGGATTACTGAGGAGCAAGGAAGTTGTGTTGCTCACCCAGGGCCATAGCAATGATATGATTGTATCAGGGTTTGAGTCATGGTGGTTCTTTCTTTAGATCTCTGTCCTTCCCATTGTTCTATGCTATATATTCCTGGAACTCTTCCCCCATAACTTCCCAATGTTTCTTTTCTGCTCCTTTACCCCACAGCAACTAGTAAGAGAAACCTTGAAATGATAGAGCCTGGGGTATGTGTTTGGGAGACAGCAAATAAGTGGGGGCAAGGGGTTAGTTTCACTCCAGGGTTGGCACTGGGCAGGGGACAGGGCAGCCCCCAAGATCCAGCTGGGGGTGGCAGGTCAAATGCGGTGTGAAGAAGGCAGCCCAGCCTAACAGGAAGCCTGGGGACTTCCTTGGACAACTGGGAATTTCCCAGACAGCCTGCACCTTAATCAGACATATCTTTGAGAAGAGACTGTCAGCTCTGAATTCTTTCTATCAGCTGAATTAACCTTGTGTCCTTCTGATGTCTCTCCCCAAAGGGGTGATAGTGAAGAAATTGGTGTCAAAAGCATTTTCCCCCGGTCTCATGGGATTGAGTTACAATTTCTGGCTTCTCCCTCCTTTTGCTTCTGCTCATCCCCCCGGCTTCTACATGTCATACTTACAAAGACTTGAAGTGACAATTCACAAAGTTGGGGGCTCCCCCAGTGAGGTTCAGCCTCCCATGGTGCCTGCTGCCATGGTGAACTGCAGTCAGACAGCCAGGGCTCCTATCCTGGATCTCTGTCTTCAAAACCCCAGGCAAGTGATTCAGCTTCCATCATCGGTGAAATGAAGATACCAATATACTCAGTCAGGGGGTTGCTGTGAAGAGTAAGTGAAATTGGCATTCTTTTCCCTTTTCCAGACTCCCCAGGTTGCTCGGGTGATGGTTCTGATATTTGGCCCAGGGGTGAGCAAGGATAAATACAAGGACAGCCGAAGGAAGGCCGACCTTAGGCTAGGCGGTATTCTGAAGTCTTTACATGTATTGTATTAATTTTCCATTGCTTCATAACAAACTACCCCAAAACTTAAGCAACAAATATCAAACGATATTTTACTTTGTATCTCATATAGTTTGGGGGATAAGGTGTCTGAGAGCAGCTTGGCTGGGTGATTCCAGCTCAGGATCCCTCGTGAGGTTGTAGTCAAGATGGTGGCCACGGTTGCATCACCCAAAGGCTCGCCTGGGGCGGGAGGTTCCATTTCTAAGATGGCTTCCTTACAGTCCCGGCTCATTTGGGCTGGTTGTTGGCAGGAGGCTCTAGCTCCTCGCCATGGAGACCTCTTTGCCAATTCAGAGTGCTGCTTAAGTGTCCTCATGACCTGGCAGTTGGCTTCTCCTAGAACGAGTGCTCTAAGAGAGCAAACGGGAAGTTGCAATGTCTTCTTTGACCTAATATCAAAGGTCACACTGTCATGTTTGCAAAATCCTATTGGTTTCACCAGTCGGCCTTATCCAGTGTGGGAGAGGATGACACAAGGACACGAATGCCAGGAGGTGAGGATCCCTGGAGCCCTCTCGGAGGCTGGTTACACCTGTATTAACTCTTTCAGTCCCTGCCATGTGCCCAGGGAGGTTTAGTTAGAAGCGACAGAGGTGAAGAAGGAGTTGCTACATGTGGGAAATCCAGATTTCAGATTATCTTGGAGACAGCGTTCCATGCCAGTGTGTGCAATGTGAGTGTGGTACGACCTCGTCCAATGACACTAATGTCTCCAGTGGAGAAGCCTAGTCAGGGTGGCTCATGAATCGTTCCTGGCTGTGTTGCTTCTGAGCTGGAATCTTTGGCCCTGCTGGAGATTCTGTGAGCTACCAAATGTAATATGCCTGAACTAGTTGGAAAGCGTTCTATTATCGCAACAAAAATCCACAATGACTGCTACAAACATTCAGAGCACAGGAGACATATTATTTTCATAAGCTGAATATATAGTGATGAGAGCCATCAGCATAAAGTGATGGCCGGAGTACCTCATCATCTTCGGTTTTATGAGTAGAAACATAGCAGCTACAATAAAGGAGATGAGAATGTGTTGCTATTCCGGCACTGGTCAGAGGCAACAGGAATATTTTGTCTGGAGGCTATTTTTTAAGGGAGACAGCAACAAATTAGAGTATGTTCCGAGGAAAGAGGCCAAGATGATAGAAGAACACAAAACCATCTCCCCGGAGGCCTGGGGAATGTTTTCCCTGGAGAAGAGAAGGTACTAGGGAGGGCATGGGAGCTATTTTCACAGATAAGGAAAATTCTCTTGTAGTACCATGGTGCAGAGGGTTGGACAGACTTGGGTTCAAATCCTGGTCACTTCCTCTGCATGGCATGGACATGGCCTCTGGTTTCTCTGGGTCATTTATGGTAGCACATGGCATGTAGTAAATGCTTCATAAGTCTGGGCCCCTCCCTCTTTACCCTCAGCACCAATGAGAGGATAAGAGGCAGCTCAGTACTTGGTCTGAATATAAAATACAGGACGTGAGTGACTTGCCTTTGGAGAAAACCAGGGACAGGCTGGATGACCCAGCCTCTACCCTCTCTGAGCCCTTCTGGAAGGCTGTGTTTTCAAGTTAAGCATGTTGTACGCATTTTCTCATTGCCAGTCTTATGAAGTAGGGGCTGTTAGGTCCACTTTACAGATAGGGAAAGTGAGGCTTGTAGGGGTTAAACAGCTTGCCATTCTTAGTGGCAAAGTCAGAATTTGAACCCCACTTTCTCGGGCTCCAAAGGCTGTGCTTGGAGCCATCATAGCCTGCTGAGAGTGGAGGCCCAGGGGCCGGGGTGACAGCGGGAGAGGCCAAGCATTAGGCGGTGACAGCACAGATACTAAGACTCTCATTCGGAGCTTCAGGATCCTTTGGTTTCCTCGAGGAGGCTGTGCAACCAAGTTCCTGGCTCAGGCAGTGCTTCAGCCCAGACCCCCAACCCCTGCAGAATGTCTGGCAGGACGCCCCATCTCCTGCTCCTGCTCGAGGGGAAGGCACAGACAAGTGAAGGGGCCTGAATGCTCCCCAAATGCTGTGGCAGCCCTCCCAGTGGGGCCCCGGGCCGCCCGCATTGTGCAAGCAAGGAGAAGCAGGCCCTGGAACCCTTTCTTTTCCGGAGAATTTATGAGCAGGACAAAAGGAGCCATTATCCCCGTGGCTGCAGCGGCTGCCGCTGAGGCCTGTGGCCCAGGTGTCACATGCTGTCCTCACTCTCAGACTGCTTTCTCCCTTTGTCTGTAGGAACACAGAGGCCTGGCTTCTGCCCCCTTTCTCCGACACTGCCCAGCCCCCTCCAGGCCTTGGTCCCTGGCCACTGCTTTTCCGGACTGAACTTGAATCTCCGTAGACTGGGAGAGGCCAGAGTCAGCTGGGAGGGTGACGGCCGGCTGGGGTTGGCTTTGGGGCTGCGGTCGCCTCTGGTTCCCCGCTCCAGCACTGACCGTGCCCAAATCTGCGCCCAGACTGTCGGTGGGGTGGGGGTGGGGGGCTGGCACCCTGCATAGTTTTCACCGGGCTCCTCTGGAGACTTCTCTTGCCTGCCAGGCCTTTGTGCAGCGGGCCCTGCCTCTCTGCCCTGCATCCCTCTCCCTGCTCCAGGCTCCTCAGCTCCAGCAAAACCAGCTTCAGGAAGTTTCCCGACAGCGGCACGCGTTCCGCACCTCTGTGCTTTCTCTGCCTTCCTCTTCTCTCAGGGCTCCCTTTCCACGTGCCTTCCCTGGCTGCGTCTTCCTCATCCTTCGAGACCAAGCTCAGACGTTTCTCCTAAGAAGGCCTTGGTCCTGCTCCACTCTGCTCCTTTAGCACCTGAACTTGACTCACGTCAGTTGCTACACGCCGTAGGTGATGTGCTGGGCCGCTCGCAAGAGAGGCCTCTTAAGTCAGGCTCCCTGGATTCAAGTCCCAGTCCTGCCATTGACCAGCCAGTGATGTTGGCCAGGTCATTTAACCTCTTTGGGCCTCAGCTTACTTGCCTATAACATGGGAATGATTGGGCCGCTGTCAGGATTTTTATGTGAGATCGCACCTGCGGCCAGTAGAGCCCCTGGAGCGTAGTGAGCGCTCAGTAGATGTGGCTGTTACCATCATTCAGCAGAGCAGGTATGGGTGCCCTCCGTGTGTCAGCATCTAGGCTAAGCTGGGGAAACACGGAGAACAAGAGAGATGCAGTATTGCTGCCCTAGGAAACGCGCACCCGGAAGCCCGGAGACCTCACGACCTCTGGAGTACGGGGTGTGGAAAGGATGGGTTGAGGTACCACAGAACCACAGGTGGAAAGGGCAGGGGCCCGAGATGAGTCCTGTGTCCACCCTGTCGCGAGATCCCTGTCTTCCATGAAAGGTTGTGTTGAGGTGTCGATCTCTTCCTGTCGGTCCTTCGTCTCAGCTCTTGGCTACAGAACACTCAGGAGTGGACGGTGACAGGACCCGCAGCCGGAATGTAGACTGTTTGTCACTTCATCACATTTTGCTCCGTATCATTCTCACCAGCCCGACAGCCTGTGGTGATAACTCCATCTTCAAAAACAAGACCTTCGACTCTCCCTTGAGGCCACATGCATCTTCACCCATTTCTTGGCTTCCTTTTCTAGATGACTTTCTCCAAAGCTCAGCGTATCCTCAGGCTTTCCTGCTCCCCTCCCACACTCTCCTCAGCCCTGTTCCACCTCCCTTCCTCCCCTCCAAACTAGCCTGGCCAAAGTCCCCAGGACTTTGTGTTGCCCAAACCTTTGGAAATGTTCACTGTTATTTTCCTAAAACTTGAACTGTGACTCGACCAGCTGATCACTTCTTCATTTTATTAGCTTTCTGCGGCGACTGCAGCCAATTACCACAAATGCAGTGGCTTAGAGAAACACAAATTTATTATTTTACAGATCTGTAGGTTGGGACTCAGAGAGGAGTCTCATTAGGCTAAAATGCAGCCTGGGCTGTGTTTCTGCCTGGAAGCTCAAGGGGAGAATCCATTTCCTTGCCTTTTTCAGCTTCTAGAGGCTTCTAGAGGCTGCTCACCTTCCTTGGTTTGTGGAACACTGAATTTCTCTGACAGTTCTCCTGTGGCCATATCTCCCTCTGACCTTAGCCAGAAGAGAGTCTCTCTGCCTTTAAGGCCCATCTTGAGAATGTCATAATCTCCTCCTCTCAAGGTCCGTAACGCTGATCACATCTGCAATGTCTCTTGGCCGGTTTTAGTAACATATCTACAGGGTCCAGAGATTAGCATGTGGGTGTCTCTCGGGGGCCATTATTCTCCCAACGACCCGGATTTAGAAACTTTTCTTCACTCAGCTTCTAGAACTCCACTCTTTCCTTGTTTTCCTCCTGCTGAACTTGGTTTCAGCCTTCTTCCTCCAATTGCTATCTCGCTCTCCAGGAAGCTCAGTCAGGCCCTTCGCCCTGCCCGCATCAGCTTCCTGTCTTCAAGATCAGTCTCTCTCCTGAGTTCCAGATTCAAAGACTAAGAAAATACCTGCTTGGCATTTCCTCTTTCCCGGCTAGTAGACCCCTCAAGCTTTCAGAACCAAAGTCTGATTTTATCCGAATAGCTTCTCCCTCCTCATGTTCCTCATCTTAGGAAAAGGCACCAGCATTTAGCTTAGGCCAAAAGCCTAGGAGTCATTCTTGAGACACCATACCTTCTTACACTCCACTCCCGTTTACCAGCAGGTCATATTGACCGTCTCCTTCAAAATACGTCTTGGGTCCACGTATTTGTCGTCACTGACGTCATCAGCACGCGGGTCCAAACCGCTTCGTCTCACCTGGGTTATTGCAACAACCTATTAACTAAGAGCCCTGTCTCCACCTGCATCCCCGCCCCTCCCCCCACCCCCGATTCTCCACACAGCACCCAGAGTGAAACTTGCATTTTTATTTTTTTAATGCTTATATATTTACGTATGTATGTTTGTATGCATGTATTTATTTAGAGAGAAAGCACCAGCAGGGAAGGGGCAGAGAGAGAGAGAGAGAGAGAGAATCCCAGGCCGACTCTGCTGTCAGCACAGAGCTCGACGTGGGGCTCGATCCCACAAAGCGTGAGACCATGACCTGAGCCGAAATCAAGAGCTGGCCGCTGAACTGACTGAGCCACCCAGGCGCCCCAGAGTGAAACTTCTAAAATGGAATCTGAGTGTCTCCTTCCCTTGTTTGAATCTCTGGGGCCAGCAGCCTCCCATCCCTTTGAATAAAATACAATGTCTTTGGAACGTCCTCCTCGGCCCTATGCTATCGGACCCCCGATACAGACTCAATCTCTTCTCACACCCGTGGCCCCCTCATTTCTTGTACCCCAACCCTACCAGCCACCCTGCTACTCCTCACAAACCATCGAGCATGTCACTGACGCAAGTCTTCACACGGCTGCTCCTTCGCTGGGGGCCCTCTTCTCCCAGACACCGCGGAGGCCCTCTCATCACATGTCAGCCTTCTGCCCCGGGAAGCCGTTTCTGCGTTACTTTCTTTGTATTACCTATATTAATTTATTTAGTCGTGCTTCCCCACTGGAATATAATCTCCGTGAGGACAGGGATTTCATTCTCATTCTTTCTTTTCCAATTCCACATCTGCAGCACCTAGAACAGCACCCGATATACACAGCAAGGTGCCTGATATATATTTGTTATGAGAACAAATGAATGAATGAATGAATGAAAGAAAAGGGAGCCTTCCCTTGGGGAGGAGTGAGTAGCCGGGGAGTGGACGTGGTGGAGTCAGAGACAGGAGGCAAAGCCTGGGAGGCAGACCGTGTCCCTGGCAACGAGGCCAGGGGCCCAGTGGCTGCTCTTGGGGGAAGGCCAGAGGAGGCGGGCGAGCCGATGGAGCCGATGGCGGCACCAGGGGAAGCAGAAAGCCGGTGCCCAGGCTGGCATCTCGCTCAGACACTGAGACTCCTTCCCTGCTTCCACTTCATTGCTCTGGCCGTGGCGGCCCCGGCAGATGGGCTCCCGGCAGGAGGCCGGCTCTCGGCGGGCACAGGCCCTGCCCCCGCGGGTCGGCTCCCCGGCCTGCGGCTCTCCAGTCCGTGGAGGTGCCCAGAATCACCGGATCCCGGATGGTGACGCTCCCAGGAGCCCCAGCGGGCAGAGGAGCCCCGCAGCAGGGCGTAGGTGAGGGCGCGATCGTCACGAGTGGCCACGAGAATAGTAACAGCAGAGTGGCCAGCCTGCCCTCACCGCGCGCCAGGAGCCTTCCTTAGCTTGTCTGCCTGGTCCTCACAGCAGCTCTGTGTGCAGGGGGCTGGTTTCCTCATCCACAAAGTGTGCGCTGAAGGCCAGCCTCTCCGGTGAAGGGGCTTGGCCCAAGTCACACGGGCCAGAAGTGCCGGGACTGGGACTCGGTAGCCCCGTCGCCTTCTGTCCTTCATTCGCGTCCCACCCGTGAACCCCTACAGAGGAACCAGGCGCGGGCCCCACCCGCACCTCCTCCCCAGGCTGCGCATCACGGAAACCTCTCTTCCCCGCGCGCTGCGTCCCACTGTGGACCTTGTCCCTTTGTCTGTTCTTGATTCTGGACCGTTTGGGGATCGTGTGTCCTCCTATTTTGCTAATAAAAACACGTCATTCATTCTTCTGACAGACGTCCACGGAGCCCCTGCGCTGTGCCAGGGGGGCAGCGATAACAATCACGACTCCCGCACGGACCGTGGAGGGCTCCCGCCGGGCCAGGCTCTGTTCTGTGAGCTTTGCATGTCTAGACCCCTTCAGTTGCCACAACTGCTCTGTGGGGCAGGAGATGTCCTTCCTATTTCTAAGATGAGGACGCTGAGATTCCCTGGCGTGGTGCACGGCAGAGCCGGGAGCAACCAACCGATCTGACCCCAAAACTCTCAACCTGGTCTACACCGAGAAATCAGTTCTGAGAGAGAGGGAGCCACGGCGGGGGGGGGGGGGGGCCTCCACG